>NC_043702.1:152279854-152312354 GCF_006229205.1 Suricata suricatta | reverse complement strand
TTCATTTAAATAAAGAATATAAAGTTACAATTTGAAAAGTTCCATTAGTTTAAATAATTTAATGTGAAGTAAAGTTGCTGGTGCACGTGAAGACACAGAATTCATATCAGGAAATATATAAAGCATCAGGTTGAGTTAATTTCTCATTGTTATCTGCAGATGTTAAAACTATTTCCTAATTTGTTTAGTTTAGCAGTTGTCAGGAATACATCCTATGTGGGGGTCAAGAAACTATTCAGGAAATCTGTTTTACACTTTGCATCTTCGACAGTTACTTGGTTCATTCATTCTATCCTTTTTATGTGCAAGGCATTTAGTAGGAAATTGACAAATATAGGTAAAAATGAAATGAAAAGAAAAAAATCCCCAATGACTAACACAAACATGACAAAAAAAATTTTCAATACCAGTGAAAATTATCATTCCCCAAATGAACTCATATTGTATTCATCAATCATACCATTTTAATATATGCCTACTATATGCAAGGCATGTATTTTTAAAAATTTAATATTACAAAAATTATTTGAGCTAAGAATCATTTTCCTCATTATACAGATGAGATTGGTGAGGCTCAGAATTCAGTATGTTGTCCAAGATTACACTGTTAGCAAGTCACGAAGTTGAGATCTAATAAAAGTGCAATGTTATAATGAAAATAAAATGGATTTTGAAGACTTACTCCCCAATTCCTTATAATTTATCTCATACTAACATTAAGATTTAACTTTTTCCACACAAGAAATTCTTTAGTGCTAAATTTTATTCATAGGTAGAAAACTGAAACTCCAAGTAAATATACGATTTGAACTGAGGTACACCTCCTTCATATTCAGTGACAGAGCAAGACCTAAGCACAAATCTGGTTCTTAATCATAGGTGTTGATAATGTAACAAATTTCTTCTGCCATTTATCCCTTACTTTTAACTTACTAACGTTCTTAGCCTCAAATGGATTGTGATTAACTACCAGTAATAAGCATTTTTGAAAAGAAAACCACAGGATAATGATCAATAATGGAATGACAGCCACCATGTCACTAGTCTAATGATCCCCATAATCACTTCTATGGGAGAATGGCCACTTCCAGATATAAAATTAGAAGCTTATGTTTTTTATGTCAGATTATCCTGTCTCATTTTCAAATAATTTTTCAATTTGTTTAGTACATCAGTGCTGTGATCACAGTATATCTACAGAAAGACAAATCTTCAGATTTTGCATAAAATAATATTCCCTGGAGAGTCAGAGTAAGATGTGGAATTACTCTTAACATATTTTACACCCAATATTACAATTCTGGGTAGTCCCAAGTATCTACAAAGACTGGAAAATGGTCTATTGATACCATTAATTTCATTATCCTTTGTTTTCCTCTGAGCACAATAGAAAATTCTATGCTTCCATTATAATTGCAAAAACAAATCATGTATGAGCCTTTCCTCACATCTCTCTGAGTAACCAACTTTCTTCTCAATCAAGTATCAAACAGAAATGGCATACATTGATTTCTAATTTTCTAATGATATCCAAGCCAAAGAAAGTGTTATTGACTAAAGAGCAAATAGGAAATGTAATAAAAATTTACTCATTATGGGTCATTACCCAAACACTTACTTTGCCATAGTCCATTTAAGGAAAAAGCATTTTAGTTTTAAGTGTTGGTCATAAAAAATATAATCGTTAATGGAGTAGAGATTTATCTTCTGTGGGAGTTTCCTTCTTGCTGGCTCATGACTGCTTGTCAGTAATAAAAATTGCCTGGCACTTCCCTTGCTCATTAGGTGGAATTATTCCCTTGACTGGTGACATCAATGTATTTGTAACAACCCCATCTGCAAAGCTGGCAATCCAGCCTTAAATGTCCTGATAAAAGGAGCAGGAGTACATCACACATTTTAACAGAAAGCTATTGTAGTTCGTCAAAAACAGAAAAAGTCAGGCAGGATTCAATTGTGGATTAGATTGCTCCATACCTTACATGTTTATAACTATACTACACAAAAATACCCATTTTTGAAATGTACCTTAAATAATGTAACCGAACGGCTTTAGTAGAACTATTTTGGGCACATTCAAAACACCTTCCATTTAAGTAATAATGTTAGAGAAAGAGTATTATGTTGAATTAGAGTATTTTATTAATGATTTAAAGGGGGAGTGTACTCAATCATATACACTTACATTATCATAAGCTATAAACTCAATTGGGCATCTCAAAAATAAATTGCTGAATTGAATATCATTAATGCTAAAGAAAATTTTTGGAAACGTGTATCTCTGGTTGATCATTAAAGTACATATATTTAAAACATGCAATATAACCTCATTGAATCTATGGATTATTAAAAGTACTCTACTTTAGATGAATAAATAAAAAGCAAAGACTGATATCTTTATATCAACAAACACATTCAAATATCTTCATTATTTCAACCCCTTGATGCTATAGCCTACCCTACGGTACCTTTTTCTTGAATCCGATATTGAAGGCTGAAGTCGTGGAAAAGGCACAAATGTGGACCCGCAAGGAACTAGCTGTGGAGACATTATGATCTTCTGCTCAGGTATTTGTTCAAGAGAAAGAAATTTGTTTACAACCACAAACTCCCTTCATCCAGTCCCATGATCAAAGAAATCGAGTCTTTTGTTTTACCATTACCTTGGAAAGATTTTATAGGATGTAAACATTACAGCTAAAGCAGCTGATTCTAATTTCTTTAATGCTGTCTTTGACTCAGCATTGCTTGACAGACTATTAAGGAAATGTTGATGATGCAGGAAGGCCAGTGTACTGGTTAACATGATTATTTTACAGAGCACTGTGCATTCATTAATAGCAAGTAAGTTGTCACAATATTCCTCTCTTCTTTCTAAAAATATTTTATTTATCTTTATTTAGTCTCAGGATGTTTGGTGTTCAAAATATAGAGCACATCACTTGTGTCAGAAAATATAGCCTCGTAAACAAACTCAGATGTTAGTTTTAAGGAAGTCCATTATATTGAGACCATGTCTACCAAACACATGAACCTTACAACCCAGAAAAGTATGAATGATCATAATTCAAGCAGCAAGGGCTTTATACAATTAAAAAAAATGTATACAATCTGAATGTTAAATTCCAAGAGGACACTGATGTTTCATCTGCCCTAAGAAATGCATGTTATATTGAGAAACATAATAAATGTGAAAAACTATATAAAATGTACAAGTCTCATTAAGAAGCAAAGAAAATGTTAGGAAGATATTAGCAATCTGTATAAAAACAATGATACACAGTAGTATATAAACTTCTTTTGTTGCCTTACTCATCATAAATATTTTTGGAAGGTATCTAGGTGGCTCAGTCGGTTGAGCGTCCAACTCTGGGCTTTGGATCAAGTCACGATTTCCCACTTCATGAGTTTGAGCCCTACATCAGGCTCTGAACTGGTAGTGCAGAGCCTGCATGGGATTCTCTCTGCCCCTCCTCTGCTCACACTCACTCTCTCTCAAAATAAATAAATAAACTTTTAAAAAAAAACATTGTGTAGCGTTATTCATGATAATCCTGTTCTGATTGTGAAAAATTAAAAAAATATAATTGCCTACTAATAAAAAATCAGATATTTGTTGATGCATCAATAGTATGGAATAGTATACTGCAAAGGAAACATTCAAGAAAACTTGGGGCACCTGGGGGACTCATTGGTTAACCTCCGACTTCAGCTCAGGTCATGATCTCACGGTTCGTGAGTTCGAGCCTCACGTTGGTCTCTGTGCTAACAGCTAGCTCAGAGCCTAGAGCCTGCTTCAGATTCTGTGTCTCCCTCTCTTTCTGACCCTCTCCTGCTTGTTCTGTCTCTCTCTGTCTCTCAAAAGTAAATAAAAAACACTTAAAAAAAATTTTTTTAAACAAATGATGGAACACTACTTTGATATACTATTAAGTGGAAAACCAATGAGTAAATGAACAAATAAACAAACAAAAACAGTTAGCAAATACTATTGTGGTTTGACCCTGTTTGGGTAAAGTCCATACACAAAATATAGGGAAACAATCTGAAGTGTTACACATAAAATTATTAGCATTTTGTGAATTTACATAATTTGTGAAATTATGGGGTTTTTTGAGGTTTCTGTTGGTTATTATTAATCAATGTTCTCTAACTTTGCCATAATGACCATGAATCTTTATGTAATAAAAATATTAACAAAATAAGATCCGCCATTTGTGCCATGTAACATCACTATCAGAAAACTTAACCATCATTTTATTTCCTAAAATGCTTATCTCTTCAAAATCACTTTCTGAATGTCATTTACAAAGATCCAAATAGCTGCTCTTGGGTGACATCAGGTCATTTCAAAACACGTCATGTTTGAAATCACATCATACTCAGAGTCAGAAGTGAGAGACTCTTGTCCTAACTTCAACTTACTAATTAGTTCAGCCGATTAGACTTCAGCCTCTTGCCTACTTCCCAGGCTTATTTGTGAGGTTCAAAACAAGAATTTAAAAACACCAAATATTTACTGTAAATAAAGATTTTATGGAACATAAACTAGACCTTATCACCACCCAGGGATCAAGAACCATATTACCTAATGTTCTCATAACTTTTATTCTTCTGAAGAGTTGGGGGGGGGGTGCTCCTTCCGTTCTTTCAAATACAATGTGTGGGTTTTGATATTTAGAGCCTGGGAGACATTTTCTTTAACTCAACTGAACTGAGCCCCATTGTTTCCTCCCAGCCTCATCAGCGAAAATATATCCTCACAGCTCTCAGAGCTGAATCTCCAAGCACACTTCCAGAAGGACAAGTTGCCATCTGGAGATTGCAACGTTAATGAACATGTACACACCTCACAGCCACACAACTTGCATTTAAATCCAACAATTTAAATGCCTGGCTGTGGAACTTTGAAGGCATCCAAGGTATTTCACTGTTCTGAGATGCACAGTTTCTTGTAAGTGGTAAGATGGAGATGGTAATGCCAACTTCCTAATATTAATGAGAGTAAAATGAGAACGCATGAGAAATGCCTAGTATAGAAATTGGCACGGAGAATACTCTCAATTAATATTTTCTTTCTCACACAATTAGTAACCTCGTATTCTTATGATAACCATTATTATCACAGGAGTATGAGAAAATTTCACCCCAAAGCAAACAGACATTTCAGTAAGCTTCAAAGTATTATCACCAAGAAATGTAGATTTGTGATGTTTACTAAAAAAACAAAAACAACTCAAGAACCCAGTGATATTTCAACAGGATCTGTAGTTGGTCTGTACCAGAGTCTTTCTCAATTAGTAATCCGAGATGTTTTTATTTCAGCAATGGCTGCTGGTAGAAGTGAGAATATGAAGGCTGACGCAGTATTTCCCAATGTTTGAAGTTCTATAAAGTGGTAACTGGGAATACTGGAATAAGCTTATCGGAGCATTAACTTTCTTGCTCTGATTATGCCTAGTTGTCAAGAAACCCAAACTGGTCACAAGATACAAAAATTAGTTACATAAATCTGTTGCATTTCTATACATCAATAATAAAGCAGCTGAGAGAATCAAGGAATCAATCCCATTTACAATTGCACCAAAAACCATAAGATACTTAGGAATAAACCTAACCAAGGAAGTAAAAAGATCTGTACTCTGAAAACTATAAAACACTGATGAAAGAAATTGAAAAGGACACAAAGAAATGGAAAAACATTCCATGCTCATGGATTGGAAGGACAAATATTATTAAAATGTCTGTACCACCCAAAGCAATCTACACATTCAATGCAATCCCTATCAAAATACCACCAGCATTTTTCATAGAGCTAGAACAATCTTAAAGTTTGTATGGAACCATAAAAGACCCTGAATAACCAAAGCACTCTTGAAAATTACATACAAAACTGGAGGCATCATAATTCTGGGCTTCTAAGTAATATTACAAAGCTATAGTAATCAAGACAGTATAGTACTGGCACAAAACAGACACACAGACCACTGGAACAGAATAGAAATATGAACCCACCACTATATGGGCAACTGATCCTCAACAAAGCAGTAATAAAGAATATGCAATGGGAAAAAACACAATATCTTCAAAAAATGATGGGAAAACTGGACAGCAATATGGAAAATAAACTGGACCACAAAATACACACAAATACACAAAAAATACACAAAAATAAACTCAAAATGGAAAAAAGACCTAAATGTGAGACAGACTAGGTGGCTCAGTCAGTTAAGCATCCGATTTCTGCTCAGGTCATGATCTCAAGGTTCACAAGTTTAAGCCCCACATCGGGCTCAGTACTGACAGCTCAGAGCCAGGATCCTGCTTCAGATTCTGCGTCTCCCTCTCTCTCTATCTCTCTCTCTGTCTCTCTCTCTCTCAAAAATAAATAAACATTTTTTAAAGGCAACCTTTTTAAAAAGGAGAGGATATATGCAAATGCCATATCTCATAAAGGGTTAGTATCTAAAATATATAAAGATTTTATCAAACTCAACACCAAAAAACAAATAATCTAGTTAAAAACTGTGCAGAAGACATGAATAGATTATTTTTTTCAAAGAAAATCTGCAGATGGCCAACAGACACATGAAAAGATGTTCAATATCACTGATGATCAGAGAAATACAAATCAAAACTACAATGCAATATCACCTCACACCTGTCAGAGTTGCTAAAATCAACAACATAAGAAACAACAGGTGTGAGCAAGGATGTGGAGAAAAGGGAACTCTTTTGCACTGTTGATTGGAATGCAAACTGGTGCAGCCACTTCCACTGGAAAACAGTATGGAAGGTTCTCAAAGTGTTAAAAATAGAACTACCTAGGACTCAGCCATTGCTGAGTAGGTATTTGCCCAGATAATACAAAAATACTGACTTGAAGGGATACAGGCACCTCAGTATTTACAGCATCATTATCCACAATAGCCAAAGTACAGAAACAGCTCAAGTGCCCACAGACTGAAGAATGAATAAAGAAGATATATATACGATGGAATGTTACTCAGACATAAAAAAGAATGAAATCTTGCCATTTCCAATGATGTGGATTGAGCCAGAGTGTAGTAGGCTAAGCAAAATAAGTCAGAGAAAAACAAACACCATATGATTTCACTCATATGTGGAATTTAAGAAACAAAATAGATGAACATAGGGGAATAAAAAAAGAGAGAGGCAAAAGAAGAAACACTTAATTATAGAGAACAAACTGAAGGTTACTGGGCAGGAGGTGGGTGGGGGATAGATTAAATAGGTGATGGGTATCAAGGAGGGCACTTGTTATGATGAGCACTGGGTGTGTGATGGCTATCATAAGCACTGATATGTAAGTGATGAATCGCTAACTTCTACACCTGAAACTAACATTACACTGTACATTAACTAAATGGAATTTAAACAAAAACTTGAAAAAAAAAAAAAAGAAACTCAAATTTGTGGTTCAGCTTTCTTTGCTCAGAACTGCAGAGTAAAGTGAGTTTTTTCAGTAGACAAGTCTTCATTAGTCTTTTTTCCCCTCTTGGTAAAGGGATACCCTATCACATGTTCCCATTTATTTATCCCACAGTGATTGCAAATGAAGATCAACAGAAATAATATTCTGATTTAAAACTTCAGTCCATAAAACATTTTTTTGAAACATCAGAGTTTGGGCTAACAGTACATGCTGCCAGGAACAACTCATTCTGACTCTAAATAGTGTCATAAATACCAGCAGTAGCCAAGCAAAAAACAGGGATAAGTAGGTGATTGGTAGTTTCCATGTAATGTGTTTGGACATCATTTGAGTTTCCAGGACTAACATCAACACTACCATTCAACAGCTAAGTTCATTTTTAAATTTAACATCCTGGAACTCTTTAACATTTCCAAACTCAAACTTGGAACATGAGTTGTATTAACCAGAAGAGAAGGAAACTGTTAAAATAAATAAGAGAAAAGACATATATAATCCTTGAGACCATATGTTTCTTATTTCATCATTGAATTTTCATCATATCTAGCATAACTCTATGTGCATATTTATTAAATGAAATAAAAAGAGAAAAAGAGAAATTGTGACTCTATTGCAATCTCCAATAATTTATCAACAAGAACATACTTTTTAAGAACATACATACATACTTTGGTGTCTGAGCCAAAGTCAGTTACTTGCACTATCTGAACTTTTACACGTTAAATGGATATTATAAAATAATCTTCCACTCTACTAATATGTTTTGATGAATAATCACGTTATTGGGACCTTCTTATAAACCAAGACCTAAAACCATAAGATTTATAACAGAAAGCACTACAGTGAAACAAAGGGGCCCAGACAGTTTACTTCTCCCTTTGATCTGAGAAACACTATTTCCTCCCACATATATTTTGGTCATTTAAAATTTAACCTTCTCAAGTAGCAATTCAAAAGCAAAGGAAATTCTCAATAAGTGACATACACAGAGACCTCTGTTGGGTCACACTATATTTCCACTCTTTTTCTGGGCAAAGTAAAAATTATACAAATGATGTCATAAAAAGAATGTGTTTGTCACGTTAGTGACAAAGGGGATTATCGAGGAAATCAAAGTCCAACTTAGATATTTCTTACACCTGCTAATATATTCTAAAGCACAAGGTTTCCATTCTATTGCTAATAGAATAGTATAAGAAACGTTACTGATGTAGTGAAGCTCTCTTTCAATGTTTAACAGTTATTGGCCTTTTCAGGACTCTACATATTAATAAGAAAATTATCCTTCATTTACAAAAAGAGATCATGACCCTCATTTCTCTGTGGCTATGTCTTCATGTCTCATAAATATAAATCATTTAGAAAAAGAAATATTGTGTGGCACCTGGTTCAGGTGTCTGAGCATCTGCTCAGGTCATGATCCCAAGGTTGTGGGATCAAGCCCTCAATAGGTTCCACACTGAGCGTGGATTCTCTCTCCTCCCTCTGTCCCTCTCCTCCCTCTCAAAAAAAAAAAAAAAAGAGAGAAATACAATAATATGGAAAGAAGATATAAAAAGGAAACAACTGTAGTAGCATAAATTCACCAGCACTCTTGTGAACCAAAATGCATTTGGGAACTACTCAAGTTCTTCCATCTTCAGGAATGCTCAATCTCCCCAACTACAAAAGAGATTGAATAGTTTCTTCCCAGATCACAAATCTAGCATTTCTTTAAATCAATTCATGTGGGAAGAAAGTCTCAGCTTGGTTACAAAGGCATTATTCATTCATTCAATAGTTTTTATCTCTTCTATTCTTCTATCAGGCATCACGTATAAAGCAGTGAACAAAAGAAAAATAGACTCTGTTCTCACAAAGCTTATATATCAGTCAGAAGAAAAAAAATGAACATACATAGCAATAAATGTTCAATTACAAATTGGAATAATTTGTATTCCATGAATACATAGTCCAAGACACTAGAAGAGCAGATAGAGTAGATGTGAAGCACCAATGGCCCCTCCAGTTATACCATATTATTTGAGCTAAGAGACTTGCTTCTCATAGGTAGTCAGCTCAAAAATAATTTTATTAATTGAAAGCTGGCTACATTTGCAATTTTGAGATAATACCTGTCATTAAAGCCCAGTATTCTTGCACTCAGTGGACAAAAGTTTGGAATAAGATGGACAGAGTGAAAAAGGAGAGAACGTTTTTTATATGAGATACATAAAACACTATCTCAGAAAACCACAATTTGCAAAGATTGGCTCCCAGTCAATGAGTGTCCACACCACAATGTTCAATGCCTTATAGTTTGAGAGAAAATCATAAATAAAGAAAATCATAAATTGTTCCATGGAGTAAACTGATTTCTTACAAGACTATCAGAGAAATTGTCTCTGCATTTCAAGTACTGAACTGGCTAGGTACATTACTTTAAACTTTCTCATTTTGAAATCCTGCTCCAGCCAATAAATATGTGCAAGCCACAGAATTATTATTAACATAGTATTTGCTAGACTTGGGAGACTAATTACTTGAGCTGATACAGAAATGTCTATGTCCTGAGATTATTCTCAGATGAAGAATAAGGAAATGGGAAAACCAAGAAAGCTGTTGAAAACTAAATTAACATTAAGTAGGGGGGAAAAACATATTAAAAGGAGACTTCCATCTTAGCCTCTAAAATTTCTTAAGAAAAAAAAAAATTGGGAGCCTGCTTCTTAGGCATTTGATTAAAAGGTAAAACCTGGAGATGAAGCAAATTCAATATCCACAAAAATAAAATTTATACATTTTTATCACTATATATTAAATACATCTTAAAGCCCACTACAAGAAAAAGCAAACTGCTTTACAGAAAAGACACAACTTCACTGATTTCTCTATGCTGGATCAACTCAATGGAAGAGATGAATTGTCAACCTCCCCCATAAGGGCAAATTCTTATAATTCTGCTACTAGAGATTAGTTACAACAGAGACTACACATTACATAGTATTCTAAGTCACAAACCTGTCTTTTCTCTATTTCTGAGTCCATTGTTATGTATGTAAAATTCTGATTATAAATTTCCCTTTCTACTCATATAATTTTAATGTGAAAAAAGTCACTAGCCTACCAATATGGCTTCTATCTCAGCCATACTTTTGTTTGCTAAACATGAAGCCATTGATTTGAAATTTCACTGTTCTGGATGCCCCCTCAAAATCAGATGCATTTGAAGAGTCTGAGACACTACACCCTGGGCCTCATCTAGGTAAAGCCACTGTGATGTGTTCCCCAAATGGCCAACCACTATTTCATTTTTTCTCTGTTTGGCTTTATATCTGACATTTCAAAGCAAAAAAAACCCCAATTTTTCAATTGTTATATATTTGTAAAAGTATTAGAATACTACCAATATTCATATAAAGCTAGTATATGTCACATTTTGGAAATTGGAAGCCAGAGATGCCTAAATCAGTTAATGATAATTCCAGTTGAAAATGACAATTGAAAGCCACTTAACACATATGTGAGAGAACATAATACAATTTGTCTCATTTTGGGCTCTCAAAAAAAAAAAAGCCCCTCAAAAATACTGTTTCTTAATCATGCTCACCTTCTTCCTGTATTCTTATATCCTTGGTTATGTTGGCATCACTACTTTACTGGACAAAGGTGTTATATATAATACAAGTGATTGGTAATTATGTACCTGAAGTATCAGTGACTGTACATAATATCAAGCCATATTAAAATTAGGTTTTACTATATTATAAGATGCAATTTTCAGTGGACCATTTGACTATATTGTTTATTTTTAAAATTTCCTAACTTCTGCTTATTATCATAGTATCAGTCAGTTGAAAATTTAACTTTAAGGTAAGGTAAGTACGTACTTCCATGAAATGTTTCTGTATTTGAATGAAAAAATAAATAAATGGATTTGTACCTCTTAATCGCTTTTATCCAGTAAGAGGTATAAACTTCCAATTATAAAATAAATGACAGGGATGAAAAGTACAATACAGAAAGTACAGTCAATAATATTGTAATAATTTTGTATGGTGACAGATGGTGACTACACTTACCTTGGGGAGCATACCATAATGTAAGTAACTGTTGAATCACTATGTTGTACAATTGAAACTAATATAATACACATGATCTATACTTCAGTTAAAATGTTTAAAATAGCTTTAACCTCTTCTTTGTGTTTTTTATGTTACAGCTTTCTGTTTTCTGTAAGCAAGATATTTCTTACATTTCACGCAAAGTGTTATTAAATAACTTCCTGAAGACAGAAACCAAATATAAATACAATGAAAATTGAAAATGACTAACATATCCATTAAAAGCTAACTCAGCTTCTTTGGTTATAAAAAGAAATAATAGGACTATTTTATTCAGTACTGATATAAAGATATAAGACAATAATATTTTTCTTTAGGAAATAAAGGATGCAGAGGATAGGTGCCATTTATTAATTCAACCAATATTTGCACGCCTCAGATGTACTGGGCACTGCATGGGCTACTGGAAATAGAGTGCCCTCAGAGGGCTTTCTTAAATCATTATGGCATGTATAGAAAGAGTAACTATTTATATACTGACATTTTCCAATAACCTTACATGTTCTAACTATAGATTTCTGATTTATGCCTATGAATCTCAAAATGTTACTATTTTGCCCTGCATAAAAAAATTTTTTAATTTAAGTCCAACTAATGATTTTAATGATATCAATGTTGTTAATTTAGGGCAGCATTAGTCCACATTCTCACTAGTTGTTTTCAATTTAACCACACATAGTTTTTAGTTTTTATTTTAAATACTCTGAAGGGTATTTGTCCCCCTCATTTTTCTTGGTGGTCATTCAGTATGATTGAAACTTTTATCAGTAAAACAAAACACAATGGCATGATCTCAGTATTAGCTTCTGCTTTAAATTTTGGAGACAGATATGAAATAAATCATTTTCTCTGACATCTACAGGTCATTTGGTGAATCTTCTAATGATTAGCCTTTAAATAATCATTAAAATTTAAGAAATGGTCTGATCTCTAAAGCTCTATGACTTGGAACCAGTAATGTAATTATTTAATCACAGAACACTCCTGTATACCAGAGATTAACCCACAAATCCCTAAAAGGCTTCCAAAATGTGTATTTCTCAGAGCTAAAGAGAAAATGTTTTATGGCATAGCAGATGACTATAAAATATCTAAACCTCCCAATTAATTAACACATTTCAAGCTATTAATGCAAGATTTAATTGCAAACTTAAAATTTAACCTTTTCGAAACAGGTGATACTAGTTACAATGGCATGCTGTTTAGTTTTTGCTTTGCTTTTATTTTAACAGTCCTGCTCAAATACTTAAATAAATCCTTACATATTTTGAAATAATCTCTATGAAATAAATCCATATCAATCCAACAAAAGTATGTTTAAATTTAAAGAAAAATAAAGTGAACTAAAATGTGTTTTCTGTGTTGAAGTCTATTTTAAAGGGTAGCAAATCTTACTATCAACATTGTGACTGTAATTTAATATTGTCACTGAATAAAAGGATGACTTCTAATTGATTTTAAGTCCAGAAAAAGAATATGTACTTTAACATATTTTATAATCTCCATATAAAAGCATTTTATTCTTCCTTTAGCCATCGGGAAAAACAATCTCCCAATATTGGTGTGTCATCAAATGTTCTGAACTCAAGAGGAAATGGACTGAAATTGCAAAATTAAAAATTGAATTATATATATAACTGCAAGTCAGGGACCATATTTGAAAAAAATAAACTCTTTTTCAAACTCCATTTGCCAATTCCCCTTAAAAGGAAGCTAGGTAAAGCAAAATCACTCAGGTGAAAATTATGTAATGAAAATAAATATGAATTCAATTTTTCTGTTTACATCTTTGAGAAAATAATAGTTGAATATCAGTGAACAAATAAAAAAGCAAAACTATAAACATCTAAACATAAGCATAGTACTGTGCTAAGTAGAAGCAGCATTTTTATGTGGTTGAAAAGTAGTTTAATTCTATAAACATGGGAGTCTGACAAACATCTGTTAAATACAATCTACCTTTTTGCAAGAATATAACCTTGGAAATGTTACTAACCCCCTTATTCCTAAATACTTCATCTGTAAAATAGAACTATCTAGAAAATCTGCTTCATAGAGTTGGTGACTGGATTGACTGAAATAAAATACAAAAAAGTGTGTAGCACTTAACCATCACTCAATGATTGTTACATCTTCTTCCCTAACTAATATATTGAACTGGATATATAAGACCAAAAAACTAAGATACTTAATAATTAGTGTTTTAAATATACATAAGAAAAAATTAATTAGAAATGAAGTGAATTGTATTAGAACCCAACAACATCATCTAGAACTACATCAGGAGTCAGCGAAGAGTAGCCAGGAAGCCAAATCCTGCCTACTACTTGTTATTTTATAACTTGTGAACTCAGCTGGATTTTATATTTTTAAATAGCTGGAAATAAACCCACAGAAGAAGACTATTTCATGGCATGTTTTCACATGAAATTCATGAAAAGCAAATTCCAGTGTCCATCAGTAAAGTTTTATTCAAGCTTAAACATGTTTATTCATCTACATACTGTCTAGGGATGCTTTTAAATTACAACAGCAGAGTTGAATAGTTGTAGAAGAGACTTTATGGCCTCCAGGGCTTAAAATAATTGCTATCTGATACTTTACATAGGAAAAATTTGCTGATCTCTGCTCTAGTGAGGAAGATAGCCCATCTTCTGCCAAGACCTATTTTGTTACATTTTAGCAGCACTTTTAAGAGGCTCACATTTTGGTTACAGAGGATTTATTTTAATTATCTGATAATACACTCTACACTTTCAACTAATCCATGTTCTATGAGATGAAACGATGTTATGAAACTAAGAATAATGTTTATTGATTGGGGATGCAGATGAAAACTGGCTTGAGGACAAGATTTGGAGAAAGAATTTTCCCTACATTCTTATATAGTTATTGATTACTAATATATGTAAATATGCTTCCTATTCAAATACCAAAGAAATATGTTTATTTTTTAAAGATGAGGTCATTAAATACTTTAAGCAAATCATTTCCTCTGTTTAACTGACAAACGTGTATAGTTTAATTTACAAAAGAAATAAATATAAAAGTGCTTTGAAATATAGAAGAACATTCATAATTTTTAAATCATGAGTTAAATGGTTTAACTAAGTCATTTAACTGAGCTAAAATCTGCCTAACTCATCTATTAAGAAAACATAGTTTCTAAAGTAAACTTTGTTTAATCAGAATTTCTTACTTTCTATGAATTGAACCAAATATGCATTACTCTCCCACAGACAAAGCCACAAAAGGACAGCAAGTCTTTTCAAAACAAAAAAGTGGAGAAACCTGATCGCATTTATGAATCTAAAACTTCAGAAATCACTGATTTGCAGTAAACACTTAGACATTTTTATAGAACTCTGATTTGCCAAATGATAAGATACAAGATGAAGAAGATGGAGCCATAATATCAGTCTAGGAGAAAAGTTGTTGGAGGAAACCAATCCCAGGACAACTCTGCAATACTCTCTTCTTACACAATTTCCTTTCTGAGTTCACCAACCTGATCAGAGAAACAGGAGTTCGGAACAAGTAACTCACTGGAAAAAGAATATTGAACACTTCCATGGAACTTAGAGGTTGGGAGACATTTTTAAGTCCATTGTTTCATTCCCTCGACCATTCAACAAAAACATATAAATTTATTCAGTGCCTACTATGGATAAAATGCCAAGGCTGGCACTGGAGAATCAGCAATGAACCAAAAAGGCATCGTCCTCATAAGGACAATTAACAAGAGGTGCTGTTACAGGATGATGAGGAACTGCCAGCACAGGGGTTAAGAAACAGAAGTGAAGAAAACCTGAGGAAGGAGGATCTAACCTGTCCCAGAGTCCAACAGCGCTCACTTCGGCAGCACATACACTAAAAATGGGACAGTACAGAAGAGATCTACATGGCCCTTGAGCAAGAATGAAAGAGGTCAGTAAAGCTTTCCCTGAGAAAAATAGTGAAGGAACAGAGATCTGAAGGGTAAGAGCCACCTAGAGAAAAAGTTAGTGGAACATTGAGAAGCAGAAACTGTTCAAGGCAAAGATAAAAACAAACATATTGGGAGATATTTTACATGAAACTATAAATAGATTATGTAATGTACTTAGCAAATACGAAGGCAAAATACTAATTTTAAATATAGTGGTGGTGGTCTTGAAAACTGTTGACTTACAATTCTTCAAGGGAATTCACTAGAATCAAGCTACGTGCATAAGAAATTTAGTTCATGATTTAATTTGGAGCTTCCAAACAATTATATTTGATACATAGATAATTACCCATCTGCCTCTTGGCAATATCTTAGAGAATTAACATTTTAACATACTGCAATTGTGAGGATTCTAAAATCAGAAGACTAAAGTTTAATCCCAGTAAAGTGCCTTGTGTACCTCTCATGAGGTATTATCAGAAGCCTCTTCCAGTATAACCACAGAACTATAAATTTTATCAGATTGAATAGCAAAAATTAAAAATCACATTTACTACCACATTCATACTCTCAATGAAAAAATCTGTGAAGGTAAAAACATAATTAAAAAATATTGGGAGGTAAAAGGTGTTCAAAAAATATTAATTTTTAAAAATGTATGGTATAATCTTTAACTTGTGATTTATCTTTGAAGAATCATCCCATGTTGTTAAAATGGACATCTGCTAAAATTTTATGGATGGCTCTTACTGAATGAAGTTGGTGACATTTCATAATGTGAAAATCAGACTTGTTACATACCTATCAGAATGGCCAAAATAACAAGATTTCATAACCAAATGCTGGGACGGAGTGGAAAACTGAATCACTCATACATTGCTGATGGGAAAGTTGGCTATTTCTTAAAAAACTAAACATGCAATTACTATGTAACCCAACAATTGCACTCTTAGACATTTATGTCAGAGAAATAAAAATTTATGTTCACACAAAGCCTGCACACAAATAAATGTTCATTGCAGACAATCTGTAATAGCTCAAAGCTGGAAACAACCCAGATGTCCTTTAATGGGTGAATGGTTGAATAAAGTGTGGTACATCTATATACCATGTGATACACCTCAGAAATAAAAAGAACTACTCATACATGGAATAACACATATGAATTTCTAAAACAACCTAATTACCCAAGAAAGGTGATCGTAGCGAAAAGTTATGGTATGCCCACACAAGATACCATATTGCAAAGTTTTAAATAGGGAGAACCTGAAGCCCTGTTACAGAACTATCTCCAAGACTTATGAGGTGAGAGGCACCTGGGTGGCTCAGTGGGTTAAGCTTCCGACTTCAGCTCAGGTTATAATCTCATAGCTCGAGTTTGAGCCCGACAGGGCTCTGTGCTGACTGCTCAGATCCTGGAGCCTGCTTTGGATTCTGTTTCACCCTCTCTCTCTGCCCCTCCCCCCCCCAAAAATGAATAAACATTAAAAACATAAGGGAACCCAGGTGGCTCAGTTAAGCATCCATTCAACGTCAGCTCAGGTCATGATCAAGACTTACGGGCTCTGTGCTGATAGCGCAGAGCCTGGAGCCTGCTGCGGACTCTGTCTTCCTCTTTCTCTGCCTCTCCTCCGTCATGCTCCGTCTCTCAAAAATACACAAACATTAAGAACTAGTTTAAAAAAATGTTTTAAGCATAAGACTCGATTTTGGCTCGGGTCATCATCTTGCAGCTTGTGAGTTCCAGACCCATATCGAGGTCTGTGCTGACAGTGCGGAGCCTGCTTCGGATTTTCTCTTTCTCTCTCTCTCAATCTCTCTCTGTCTTCCCCCACCTCTCACTCTCTCTCTCAAAATAAATAAACTTAAAAGAAATAAAGTGAAAGAAGAAATGTACAACACAGACTATATAGTCACTATCATTTGTATAAAGATAAAATATACATACACCCACATATCCTTCCAAGCTTATAGATTGTTTCATGAAGCGGATACCAGAAACAGAAGACAAGCTAAACCGATTGCCTTTGGAAATGCAAACAGGGTGAAGGCAGAGACAGGAGGCAATTTTCACTCAATTCCTTCTATTCCTGTGTTTTAAATTTTGAAGCCAGCTAACTTCACTACCTATTTTTAAAATAAATGTTTTTTAAAACAAAACATATAAGTATTTCAGCTTTTAATAACTCTCTTCCAAAAGTAACAGGAATGTTTGTTTGGTTCATGTGGTTCCAATTAGAAAGGTGAAAAGGGTAACATGAGGAATTTTACGTTTTGAAGTTGGAAATAAATTTGCCTAATATGCCTCTGGTCTGGAAGAGAATTGCTGGCTGTCAGAAATACTCCAGTGGTTTGAGCATTTTCTTTGATATGATTCCATATTCTCACTGAGCAGGTTTTTCATCCTAATTTGTTTTCAGACAGAGTTCACTGGAAAAAGAAAGCCCTGAGTAGCATTAAGGCACACTGGCAGGCTTGGCACTTTTCCTGTCTCATTATACATGATCAAATTGTTTTGTAATACAAATAATGTCTCCTGTGAGACTAGGCAATGTGACTTTTCTCAGGATATGAAGTGTTGAGGAAAAACTTTAGAATAATAACTGACTTCACAGAAATAAGAACTTGGGTTTAAAACTAGTTTATGAAATATTATTCTGTCCAAAAGGTAAAAAAAAAAAAAATCCTCATTTTTTGCAAAAGGTTCTTCTCAAAAGTCAGCAAGTTTCGAAAAAAGAATTTGGTTCAAATGTGTTTATACTTTCTCCATGCATACAAAAAGCTACTAGCAGAAATCACAACTCCTTTGAATTATGAAATGTTTCCCACAGCCCTAGTTCCAAAACCAACCATTAAAAAATTACCCCCGTTTAGATTTTTGCAAGTGAAAAAAGAAGACCTTGGGAAGTTAAGCAGGATATAACTATGCAGTGACTACAAATTTTAAAAGACAACTAGGAAAGAATAAAACCACCTCTACCCTCTTAAGTTCAACCTTCACCACCACCATGAAACGAACCGGCTGGGTTGAGGGAAAGAGGAAACACCATCAAAAGGGATACAGACACAGTGAACAGAAGTCATGACCTTGGGGAAACAGGGTCGAGTTAGGGAGATTGCTAAGCCTCCACAACAAGACTGCACGATGAGTGACCAAAAGGAAAACTGAAAGTAAGACTACACTCTGCTTGGTCTTTTTAATGAATTTATTGTAATATAACTCATATAGCATAAAATTTACCTATTTAAAGTATACAATCCAATGGTTTTTAGTATATTCACAAAGTTGTGCAAATTTTTAGAACATTTTCAGTCCCCTGAAAACACCCTATACTCATTCATCTATTAGTAGTTGCTCTCCATCCCGTCTGACCCCCAGCCCTTGGCAACCACTAAACAAGTTTGTGTTTTTATAGCTATGCCTATTCTGAATATTTCATGTGAACAGAATAATACAATATGCAATATTTTATGACTGACTCCTTTCATGTAGCGTAATGTTTTCAAGAATCATCCGTGTTGTGGTTGGTACCAGTACTTAATACATTTTAGTTGCTGAATAATATTCCTTTGTCTGTCTTTTCCAGCAAAGCCACCTTAGTAGGTGTCAAGTAAGTTCACATTTTTGTTTTGGCGTGCATTTTGCTGATAGCTAATGATGCTGAGGATATTTTTGTTTTTTGGCAGTAATGCTTACTGGCCGTTTACACAACTTTTGTAAAGAAATATCTATTCAGGTCCTTTGCCCATTTTTTCCCCTCTGGATTATCTGTCTTTGATAATGAATTTTAATAGCTGTAAAGATATTTCAGGTACAGATACCTAATATATCTGATATATGATTTCAAATGTTTTCTTCCATTCTGTAGAGTATCCTTTCACATTAATGATGATGTCCTGTGAAACACAAAAATTTTTAATTTTGATGAAGTAAATTTATTTTTTTTCTTTGCCATGTGTACTAATGGTATCAGAGCATCTGTCTTTGTCAGAGAGGAAACTATGTATCTTCCAAGAAAGGAACCCTGTGAGCTACATGTCATCTTTGGAGCATATGGACCTTCTAGAGATGCAGCCAACGATTAACAGTTATATGATTAACAGATGGACACCTTCCTAGAACTGTGAGTGTTTTCCAAGTCACCTCTGCCTTGTGGCCACAGCCCGAAACACTTACTAGTCTATGAAAAAGGATGCTGGTGCTAATTCCCAAAGGGCAGTGATAGTACAGAAGGCAAAACCTCCATCTCCACTTCTAGCGAGTGATTATCTCACTGGTTATAAAATCCACATTACTGTTACTACTGGGTTGAAACAGAAGAAAAACAAAGAACTCTGAGTATACAGATAGACTTCCTTAAAAAAAAAAAAGACAAAATGAATAGGCAAAAAAAATTAAAATTGTTGAAGAAAATTGCACTAAATAGAACTCAAATTTGCAGCAGCTTATGGCACAGTATGCATAATAAAAAATTGATAGCAGCTAAGACATATTCTAGTAAAGTTACTAACCTTCATAGAATAAGTTTTACATATATTCAGTAAATAACAAGGGGGATAAGTGAATTTGAGTAATATGATATTTCTTCAAGGAAATAATATCTGAAAACACAGTGATATCTATAGTATCAAACAACAAAATAATTATATGTCCAAGCAATTAGGCCTTTCAATAAAAAAGACATCCCATCTGAAGCGTGCAAGAAGTTAAAGAAAACAATTCTCACTACACTTTCTGGGGACAGACTACATATGTTTAGTGAAATCATTTCATTTAAAAGATAAATCAAAATGAAAAAGCGAGGATGGGAGATGCTATATGCACTGCTGATAAGTATAACTCTAAATAAATAAGCTCTAACTATTGAAATTATGATTGTAGAATGGAATGTGAATATTAGAAACCTTGCCATAAAAAAAAACTGTCTTGAAAAAACAAAATTGGGAGGTGGAAGTGTGAGGCAGTGCAATGATATTTACTTCCCATTCCTTCATTTGACAGATAACAGATGTCGGAATTTGAAACACATCCATCCCAGGATGTCATTACATTTTATAAGACTTTTAAAATCTAATATATCCTCTTGTAAAAAAAAAAAAAAAAGATTGCTACAGGTTCAGCAATACCTCGAATTTCATTTAAATTTCTTTGTTTCTAATCAATTCAGAGTAATTCTGAATTCAGAAAAACTTAGTATCTTTCATTTCAAAATGTTTTACATATAGCATGATTTCATTTCAGTAAGTTCTGTCTCATCCTGTCCCATCCATCCATCCATCTTCCTATTTATAGCCACTTCTATATCTGCATAAGGATGTCTGAAATTATCATTATTACAACATACAATATATTATATGTTACTTCTGAATGGCTGAGTGAGTTTCCTTATTTGTATTTTTGTATCTTAAATGGACATATATAATTTGCAAAAACAATACAGCTATCTTCTAAAGCATTTTTGTTAAAAAATCATTATTTCATAAAGTAACAGATTAGAAGTACTCCAGTATGGTAGCGCACAGGACAAAAGCATTTTAAGGTAGTGTTTCTCAGGTTTTAGAACAAATACAAATCAGCTAGGAATCTTCTAAAACACAGTTTCTTCTTCTGTTGCTCTGGTGCAGGTCCGGAGTCGGTCCAGGGTCTGCACTTCTAATAAGTGCCCAGGGCCACATACTGAGTAATAAGTTGTAAGGAATTTCATGGAGCTGCGCTTTAAAAAAGCAGAACATTTATAAGCCATGAAAATGAAGATCTGAATTAGAGAAAACAACAGAAACAAATAAATAAAAATAGTTAAAACCTATACTTTGCCTTGCCCGTCTATCCTGAGTCACTAGGGAAGATCTGTTTTTACAGTTTTGGGAAATATTCTTTTAGATTTTATGTTTTGATAAAGCAAACTTTATGTATTTAGTTATTCAATGAAATTTTAGGAGTTCGTTTCTTCCATTTTTGTCTACTGTGACTGCGTTTTTTCACACACGAGCTTTAAGTGCTGCAGAGTGAACCCCCTTATGAGAAACTTCATAGGAGAAAAGTAGCAGAATGATGTTGCAGGTAATGGGCCCTGCACTAAACAGTGAGAACAATTTATGGAATAAAACCTATAAAAGTTCTGTAAATGCTACTTTGTGATGTGAAGTATCAAATCACAAACCCCAAATATTCCATCTCTAGTCACTTATAACTTGAATTTAATCTTAAATCACTGGTAATAGGTAAAAATTTTAGAGGACTGTTTCTCAATGAACATCAGAATCTGTTGGGAAGTTTGTTAAAAATGGGCATGAAATTGTTCTGAAGGCCAGGTTCCAAATGTGGATTTTCAACAAGTAACCCACATTAAAGTTTGAAAACCAGGTAAGTCTGTTATTTAGATACATTCAAGTATTTACTTTTTTATGTTTTTATTTAAATTCCATTTAGTTCACATAAAGTGTAATATTAGTTTCAGGTGTACAATATAGTGATTCAACAATTTTATACAATACTCAGTGTTCATAATAAAAGTGCACTTCTTAATCCCCCTCGCCTATTTCACCCATCCTCCCACCCATCCCTCCTCTGGTAACCCTCACTTTATTCTTTAGTTAAGACTCTGCTCCGCGGTTTGCCTCCTCCTCTTTTTTTCCCTTGGTTCATTTGTTGTTGTTGTTTTCTTAAATTTGACACATGAGGGAAATCATATGGTATTTGTCTTTCTCTGACTTATTTCACTTAGCATAATCCTCTCTAGCTCCATCTACATTGTTGCAAATGGAAAGATTTCACTCTTTTCTTGGCTGTAATATTCCACTGTGTGTATGTATACATATATAACATATATGATACATACATATATATCACATCTTCTTTATTCATCAGTTGATGGACATTTGGGCTATTTCCATAATTTGATTATTGTAAATAATACTGCTATAAACATCAGGATGCATGTATACCTTTGGGTTAGTATTTTTTTGTATTCTTTGAGGAAATACCCAATAGTGCAATTGCTGGATAGGAAACTTGAATCCATAAAATTCCTACAGAAGAACACATGCAGTAGCTTCTTTGACATAAGTCATAACAACTTCTTTCTCTATATGTCTCCTGAAGCAAAAATACACTGGACAGTGAAGGAAACATTCAAAAAACTAAACGGCAAACTATGAAATGAGAGAAGATATTTGCAAATGACATACCTGATAAAAGGTTAGTATCCAAAATAAATTTAAAAATTTATAAAACTCAACATCCAAAAAATAAATAATCCAATTTAAAAATGGCAGAAGACATGAAGAGACATTTTTCCAAAGAAGATATCCAGATGACAAACAGACACATGAAAAGATGCTCAACATCACTGATCATCAGGGAAATACAAATCAAAACTACAATGAGATATCCCCTCACACCTGTGAGAATGGCTAAAATCAACAACACAAGAAACAAGAGGTGTTCGTGAGGATGTGGAAAATGGAGAACCCTTTTGCATTGTGTGTGAGAAAACAAACTGGTTGCAGCCACTCTGTAAAACAGCATGGAGTTCCTCAAAAAGTCAAGTATTTTTTATTTCTAGCTGTAAACAGAATTTAACTAAATAGGACTTGTTAAGTTAAACAGCAAGTTATAAAAGACCCAATAAATCTTGGTAAGACAGAGAGAGTTTGAGAGGAAATCTCATGGGCCCCGAGGATTGAATGTCTAAGCAGGAAGAGGGCAAGAAGAGGTTGAGGCACAGTGTAAACAAAATTCAGGTGAGAAGACCCCAAAACCAGACCTCATGTGTTTACAAATGTTCTAGGACGCCCATTCCTTTCTCAGTTCAGACAAACTAAAGGTAGAATGGTCTTGGGTTCAGCTTTGTTGGTTCATAAAGAGAATGAGAAGGAGCAAAGGTAATGGCTGTGTGTATCCAGAATCATAAAGATATAAATGAAACCCGGGTCTCACAGTTCTTTTAGGAATATCACTTGAGTTCTCAGAAGCTGGTTTCTCAATACATAACACAGAAACTGTATAAATACCATTTAATATTTGTAATGTATGTTCTCTGTATGTTCAAATCTTGCTTTGGGGTTGAGAAGAATATTCATCTAGATATATAAAACTATATATATATATATATATATATATATGAAATACCTAATGTTATGGTTCTAAAAATAGCAAACCAGAAGATAATAAAAGTATGGTGACATGATGTATAATAATAATATTCTTGCTGCTGTTGTGTGAATATCTGTATCCCTGTTTTCTTAATTCTCTTCCTTGAAAACTGTAACTTTATAACTCTAAGGACTAGGCAAAATAATCACAATCCCAATTATAAATATACCACAACCACACTTTTCTTCCTAGAAGCCCCACATCAGGATCAGTTTACATCTATTTATTGAATTTTTTATGTTTTTTTATTTTGAGAGAAAGAGAGCACAAGGGGGAGAGGGCACAGAAAGAGAGGGAGACAGAGGATCCAAAGTGAGCCCTGGGCTGACAGCAGACAGCCCGACGTGGGGCTCCAACTCACAAACAGTGAGATCACGACCTGAGCCGAAGTCGGATGGTTAAGCAAATGAGCAACCCAGGCGCCCCTATTTACGGAATTTCTAATACATTTTTAGGCTATAACTGGATAGTCAGTTAAAAAAAAATTTTGAGACCTTAACATTTTTTGGGTGTTCAATAGAAATCAACAGCTTGTCTCAAATTCAATCCCACTCCCATATGCTTATTATCAGCTTAAAGGGAAAAAAAGCATTGCTCAAATCGACTAAATTTCAAAATGTATGCACTTTCTCAGCAAGGGTGAGAGAAAAAATTTAAGCTCAAAGATCCTGGAAAAATCATTTAGAAAAATCAAACATTTGGATTGTCTAGATTCCTCTTAAGTGTTTTACTTCAAGTACCATGTGTAAGAAAAAACACAGAATGAAGACCGGTTATTTTAAACGTGGCACATTCTGTGATCACTGTCAGAAAAAAGATGGATTTTTCTACTGCATATGAATAATTTGCTAGAGATACTATTTTAATAAATGATTATCAAAATCAAGAAAATGAATTCAGCTTTGTAGTATTTAAGGCATGCCTTGTGTTAATATATACAAAAGCATTTAAGATTTTAAATGTGCTAAAACTAATATTACACTGTGGGTTAACTACGCAGGAATTAAAATTAAAAACTTAATTAAAAAAAAGACTTTAAATGTAGACCACACTTTCATTTTATCCATGTACACAGGCTTAAAAATAGACACAAGATCACCTGTGCAGGTTCTAAAAATAAGTCAGCCAGCAAACACCAAAAAAACGAACATGTTCTGTTTCTCGCTCCTATTCCCCTGTTTGCTTAGTTATCCTGGGAACCTCTCTTCCCTTTAGGTAGATGCTTCCGATCTACAAACCACAGGCTGCGGGGGCAGTAAAAGAGGAGGGGGGAGCCATAGTAGAAAGGAGATCCGCTAGACCCCATGGAAAATTTGAACACAACATGGAAGATTACGTTCCTGATGATGGTTTTTTTTTTTCAAATACTCATGTATTTATGATTCATGATTTTAGATATTTGCAGAAGTTATGCCAGACCTTGTTCTCTCTGTTCACAGTGAATGTTTTTACAGCACTGCCTCTAGGGGAGTCACTAAAGAAACTGAACAGCTTGGCCTCTGGGAGACAAGTAAAACTCAGCGGCTCCTTGTTTTTGCCTCTTCTATGCTTGGCTACTTAGAGATTGAGGAGGATTAACTCATGCTTAAATACCCTCTGAGATCATGAAATCTATCTTAAGTCCATAACTTCTGTTAAATTATTTTCATCAGATTATAATGAAAGCACTGAGCAAGAAGGGCTGTTTTTGCTTCAGTTTGAGGAACAAAACATAAATCTGATATTTGAAATTGTATAGAGTACAGCTAGAGGGAAGAGGTGAGCTGGTGTGTGGCAGGCAGAGGTGGGGATTTTCAGGGTGAAGATGGAAGGACTGTTCTGAAAAGGAGAGGGAGTCTCAAGTGGAGAGAGAGATTTACAAAAGTAAATGTTGGGGTGTCTGGGGAGCTCAGGTTAAGTGTCCAACTTTGGCTCAGGTCATGATCTCACAGTTCATGGGTTCAAGCCCCACATCGGGCTCTGTACCAAGGGCTCAGAGCCTGGTGCCTGCTTCATATTTTGTGTTCCCCTCTCTCTCTGCACCTCCTCCACTCATTATCTCTCTCTCTCTCTCTCTCTCAAAAATCAATAAACATTTTTTAAAATTAAAAAATAAAATACAATAATAAATGTTAACTACTTTGTTACTTCATTTAGATGGTGGTGACAGCAGTTTTTGTATGAAAGGACATATAAAGATCATATAAAATTAAAATGTGAATGTTCCTTAAAATCTACTTTCTTCTCTTTCTTACGGAGCACCTTATAAATCATCTAGAAAAGACAAATGCGCAGCCCTTGCAGTCAGTGCTAATGATAGGGAACCCACTTTATTAGCATGAAGTAGATCCTAAATCTCCAAAGGCTCTTCTATGGATTTTCCTGTAGCTTCTTGCTGTCTCTGAATCATGACGAAACAAGTTTCCCTTCCCAATTACATTCATTTTTTTAAATGTTTACTTATTTATTTTGAGAGAGAGAGAGACAGAGTGAGCAAGCTGGGGAGGAGCAGAGAGAGTGAGGAAGAGAGAGAATCACAGTGCAGAGCCTGATGTGGGGTTTGATCTCAGGAACCATGAAATCAGGATCTGAGCCAAAATCAAGAGTCAGTCACTCAACCAGCTGAGCCACCTAGGGTTCCCTCAATTACATTCATTTATAAAACATTCACTATGCGATACACTTAGTGCTAGGTAGAAAGGCTACCATATCAACTTCAGTAAACAATTTAGTTGGTTATTTCCTGAAAGAGCTCGGATCTCTCCAGGCATTTGAAGATTTCTCTCATACTTTCCATCCTGACATTTTCCCTTTGATGATAAGGGGAACAATTCACCCTTCTATCTTCCCCTGGTCGGTGTCCTTTTTGAATCATTGCGCCTATAATGAACCACGACACATGAGACATATTTTGAGGAGTTCACAATGTAACAAGAATCTAGGCATGATACTAAAGGTAAGGGGATTTTGTTATATGTCAGAAATATTTATAAATACAGTGAACCTCAAACTCCTGACAATTCTACTTTTCTTCCTGCAGGTCATTACAGTAGCTACCTACCCAATCCCAATCCCTATCTTGGACCCAAATATGTTTACACACACACAAAAAAAAAAAAAAAAAAAAAAAACAACCCAGAGAGAAGAGGTAAATAGTTTTTTGCCCATGAAAAACAGAGACCATATTCTGATTCTAAAATGACATCCCCTAATTCTTTCAATAGCTGTGTTCATCCTTACATTGTATTTGTTTTTCAAAGGAATTACTGATTACTTTATTATTAAAATCATGAGGTTTTCTTTTTCATTTTTCAGATGTCTCCACAATAGATCATAAAGAGCTAAAAACTATTCCTGTTTTAGAAAGATAACAATGGCATAAAATCTCCTTTTTCATAATTCCCATAATATTTGCACATATCATAATTTTGAGTAAAAAATAACCAAAAACATAACAAATATCATCCTACCCCATTTCTGGGGGAGCATAATGATGCCGACAAGCATTCCCATGAAACTGTATCACCTATCGTAAGCAGCTTGGTGTTAATTAAGAATCAAGATGGACTTTTTCAAGGACCCTGTGGATAGTCTCCTCTTACAAAGTTTATGACTCAACATCATCTCTGTGTAAAAAAAAAAACAAAAACAAAGAAAAATGGTACGCTCATAAGAAAAATGACCATTTGGTCCAGCATGGACAGAATTTATTAATTAACAGCAAAATAATTCAATTTTGCTTACCACAATTAGCCCATTTTAATATCAAAATGATAAGAAGTATGCAAAAACAAAAAAAGGAAAGAAAATTATAAGGTCACTAAAAAGGGGAGGTAAAAACTTCATACTTTTGAAGCCTTATTTGTGAACAAGAGCAGGTAATTTATTTGATGAAGTACATTAATAAATCAGTTCTCCAGCTATCTACATTCTTTTAAATGAAAACATATATTGACTATTTTAGGATGAATCTTTTGTTCTCAAGGAAATCAAACTTCTTTAACAAAAAATCCTCCTTAGAATTCTTCAAAAAAAAGCAAGGTAATTTAATTACTGTTATGTGGTGAGATGTGAGAGGTCACACATCCCGACAGGGAGGCTTTGTAATATTTTATCTCACTGTTGTCACCCAAATGTTACAAATCAGCATCCTGGCAAAGTGGGTGATGTCTAATATTTTCCAAAAAGCATTCTTTCACTGCAAGCTGCTATTATAATACAGTGAATGATTGATTTTTCTTTCTAATTAGAAAATAACTATGCGATCATGAAACCAAAGAAAGTTCTTCAGCAGCCACAGTCCCACATCCTATCCACCACTGAGGAAATTATAAATGCAACTCCCATGCCATACAAAAAAGTGGAAATCATATATGCCAAATCTATTAAACTCTACCTCACGTTATCAGTTAACAAAGAAGACCATAAAAGAAAGATATTATATCTAATCTATAATTGTGTAGTAATTTTAAATTTGCCTGACTTCTGTGGGTTTTTTTTCTTTTGTTTTTGTTTGGGCCTGCAGCCTTTGTAGGAAAATGGGAGAAATAATATTTCCAAAACCAGTGAAACAAGCCAAGTAATGTGTGTAACTTACCAGAATTTCTAATGTCTTTGGGGACTTGGTCAATGATTTGCCAGGAAAACAGAACCAAAAACAAATAAGCTGTGAACTAATGGTAAGAAGACAAAATGCTGAGTTAAATGAGCTCACATTTCTTTTATGTTTGCCTTTTTCTCCCAAACATGTTTCTGATGATTTTCTCTTTTCTATTTCTATCCTTTTTTGCATATTATAAACGTATTTTCTTTCAGAGTTGAAACTCATTTTTAACTATCTTACAAAAATATGGTAAAGTTGAAAAATATATACTGAATCAAATGTGCCAGTGTTTTAATATTTTTACTATGTAAAAAAAATTTAGTTAGAAATATCTAATTCCAGCATAGGTTTATGTACTGTTTCATGACAAAGGGACAAAACATTACGATTGTTCATAAATAAAGCAGTATCTTGAAAGACACATTTATTTGAAATACAAATGATGCACATATAAACAAAAAATAAGTGGGGCTCCTGCGTGGCTCAGTCAGTTTAGCGTCTGACTCTTGATTTCTGCTCAGGTCATGATCGCTCCTACTTCGGGAGTTTGATTCCCTCGTTGGACTCCACAGATAGTGCAGAACTTGCTTGGAATTCTCTCTCTCTTCCTCTTTCGGTCCCTCCTCCACTTGTCCTCTCTCTCTCTCTCCCCCTCAAAATAAATAAATAAACTTCAAAAAAGTAAGTGTGTAAACAATAGTTTTTATACCTGGGGAAAAAAACATTCACTGAATACTCTCCTTAAACTGATCGCACCTAAATCATAGCTTTTTAAAGATCACCTGAAAGTAAAGTGTCTTTTACACAATTCTTTCATGCACAATCTACTTATTTCTAATATAGAATATAGTAAATAAATGAAATATTTTATTATTTAACATTACATGTATGTATTATATATGCATATTTATTGGTATTATATATTATATATATGTATTCTATATGTGTATATGTTAAACCTGGCAATAATAAAAGAAGAATATAAAGACTATATTTCTCATGTTTTTAAAAACTACCTGAAAAGATCATGTTTTGTATCTACAGCGAAATTCATCCCATAAATACACATATTCATAAATTAGTATAGCATTCTTCTGATTTTGAATATTTACACTGTTCCTAGTATTACACTGTTTAAAAAATGAATTGTGATGAGTAATTTATGTGCAAAACTCTTACAGCATGTCAGAGTAGATTCACAGAAGTGGATTTCCTGTTCAAAGAGTCTAGACACTTCAGGAATTTTGGGAAATACTGCCAAATCATTTTGCAAAGTGTTCTACAATTTTACATGCCCAGTCACAATGTAAGAAAGTTCCTATTGTACTACATCCCTTCTGGGCTAAGCGGTGCAATTATAAAAAGCACTGGTAAATGTGGCATCTCATTTTAGTGTGCATTTCTCAGTTGTTGGCAATGGATTTTTTCAATGGTTAGCATTTACTTGGATTTTATCTTTTCTGGATTTTTTACTTAATTTCCCACAAAATATCCTCTGAACAAATGACAATACAACAGTTAATCCATTGCTGTATTTTTCTAGTGTATGATCTGCCTTTTGATTTGTATATGTGAATGCAAGCATGTGTGTGTATGTACAAACAGAAAACTAAATCAAATTTATTATTCCTTTTCTTAAAGAATCTGGTTTTGCAGTCCTTTTTTCAATCTTAGGAAGATTTCTTCCATTTGTATATTTGATATTCAACTACATTCTCTTTTACCTTTTTACTAGCTTATTTTTTTCATGTTATTATTTTTTATTCATTCCTCTAAAAATATTAGCAAGCTGCTTGCCATATATCACGAAAACATACTTCAAACTTGGCATAAAGCAATAGTGAACACTCCCTGATCCAGCCTGTGCTCATGTGGCTTAAAATCTAGTGCAAGAGACAGCCATTAGGGGGCCTATGTGGCCCATTCAGTTAATTGTCCGACCCTTCATTTCGGCTCACATCATGATCTCACTTCATGAGGTGGAGCCCCGTATGGGCTCTGCTCTGGGCTGACTGCACAGAGCCGCGTGAGATTCTCTCTCTTCCCTTTTTCTCTGCCCCTCCAACCCCCCAGCTCTCTCAAAGTTAAATAAACATTAAGAAGAGAGACAGAGATAGTGATTAATAAAAGGAATGCTTAAACTGAGTTGTAGAAGACCTGACCAAGTAAGTCTAAAAGGGTAAAGCAGGAGATTAAGCAGGAAAATAATCTTGTGCTAAAGCAGTGTGCTGTGCATCCTGAAAAAGTCAGAACAATCATGCTGAAAGTAAGTGAGAGCAGAGCGTGAAGAGATAAAGCTGGAGAGATAAGTAGGGGGACCAAGCAGCTCTATAAGCCTCTTAAGAGTTCTGATCTTTATCCCAAGAATGGAAAGCATTAAAAGGTTTTTGGTGTCGTCAAGACAAATACAAATTAAAAATAAGAGGCTTAATTCTCCCAGTTGAAAATAAGGGAAGGGATTTCTCCACCCTCCCTTTTCTTTGAATATTTACTTTAGAAAATTTGTGTTTGTAAGTACTTTCCTCCTTTGAAAGGATATAAATTCTTCTGAGAACTAAGTAAGCCTCTTGGGAGCTTTACAGACCTGGAACTTTCTTTCTGACCTGAGAGTCATCTCTCTGAAATGTAAACATCAAGGGAGGTAGTGCCAGGAAAGAGGCACACTATCTCAGTTTCTGTAGTAGGACAGCAGCCTAACTTCAGTGCTCCAAGTTACAAAACTACTTCATGGAATAGACTTGAGAAGTTTGTTTCTCCTCTGGATAAAGCTAGTTAGTTAATATAGATGGTCACCCCACTACCAGGTAAAGTTAGAATAAACCATGGGTGACAAATGGCATTGTCACATTCTCTTACTCGGGGACTAGGTATTGTTCATACATGCATGTAATGATTTGTATCTGCTTGGCTAGATAGAGGGTGAGATTTCTATTTTTTCAGTCTCTTCGTGCACTGTGATGTGCATCACATTCTGGTTTAATGCTTATTCAATAAAAGTTTTCTCTTTGTCACCTACCTTTGTGGAGAGAATTTCTGGACCAGGAGAAGATTTGGGGGGTTTTGTTGTTATTGCTGTTTGCTATTTTGTTTTGTTTTGTTCAAGTGTAACTAACATACAGTGTAAGAAGATTTTGTTTTTAGTTATTTTTTCCTCAACAACGTGAAGGAATGGAAAGTATGTTTAGTTTTATTTTTCAAAAGATCTTTGGCTATCCAGGAGAAAATGGATTAAAGGGATGGAATAGTTTCACCCAACTAATCAATGGTCTAGGTTGAGAAATGGGAGGAACTTGGAACAAAATGGGAGTGATAAGGAAAGTGGATGCATTCATGGATATTTCATGTATAAGAATAAGAAGATCTGCCAATAAATAGGATATCATGGTAAATTGGGTAAAGATAACTCATAAAGTATTTTATAACAAGAAATATGATAATCCAAGAAATATGAACACAGAGGAGGGAGTAAGCTTGTTTAGTTGGGAAATACTGATTTAGAAGTGACTAAAAAGTATAAAATAATAATAAGTAGGCTGCTGGATCATTTGTTTTGAATTTTGTTTTGGTGAGTCTGAAGTAAGGTTCTAATTTTCTTTTTTTCCATTTTGTTTTCTTTCTTTTCTTTTCTTTTCTTTTTTTTCTGAATAGCTAATTGACTCCAGGGCAAATTAATTCTATTAGCTTCGTGACTTTAAAAAAGTCCTCTTTTGCCAAGTGCAAACAAATTAAACACAACCAGAAAACTGACTGCAAATAAAACTACTCTTCTCCTTCACACTAGATATTTTTCTATATAACTAGTTTCCATGATCTAAATCTAATGCAGAATCTTTGCTTTGAACTCATTCATGTTCTGCACCTAACTTCTGTAGAGAGGATTAATATAAAGGAGTAGGGATCTGACTCTTTAGAGACTGCCCCAGTATTTGAGCTTTCCTACATCTAGGACTTGGGCGTCAAATTATGATTATTCTATGCCTTCAGCTTTGGGTTTTTCTCAACAGTTGCCAAGAATCTAAGGACCTTAACCTAGACCTTATTCCTTAGCCCTCCCAATTGCCCAGAAAAGTCAAGTAACATTAGGAATATGAGGAAAACAGAGAGCATTTTTTTATTATTGTTATTCTCTCGTAGAAGGAACCAATTTTCCTTTCAATGCCTCCCACCCGGCCTCCGCCATTCATTTTCTGATCACAGGTAATGAAGAATTACAATGACTGGCTTAATGTAATTGTTCCTAAATATTAAAGAGTTCTGTGTTACTGAAATTATCAGT
>NC_043702.1:152278212-152279754 GCF_006229205.1 Suricata suricatta | reverse complement strand
AGACAGTTTATGAGTAGAGTAGCTTGAGTAACTTCACAGGTAATGTGGTATCAAAATCGGTGGTCTTTTAATGTTAATGTGCCCAAGTTTCAAGTGTGTCCTTTGGACCACCGAGAGGACAGGGGGATGCACATTAAAAGATTTTTCAGTGAGAAATAATGTGATCAAAGCAATTTTAAGAATAGGAGTTCGGCAACTACATGCAAGGCTAATCAAATGAGATGGGAAAAAAAAAAATACATGGTCTTGAGAGGCTATGTCAAGGCCAGTTGTGAAGTAATCAAAAAACAGATTCAAGGGAGGGTGGAGCCAAGATGGCGGAGAGGAAGGGAGCTCTGTAAACTCCGTCCGCACCACTTATCGAACTGAGAAGGATATTACGCTCATCTGCGAGAGCGGAAGGAGAAAATACGGACTCCAGAAGGAATAGAACCTCAAGGATACCTGAGTGAGTGGGGGCGAATGGGGGAGATCCGAAAAAGGGCCGGCCCGGGACAGGCAGGGGAGGTAAGATCCCCAGCCCAACATGGCGCAAGCGCACAGCGCCCGAGAGACAAAGGGAAGAGACAGAGTGAGAACACCCTCATAGAACAGTCTCTGGGGAAGAGGTATAGAACGCTTGGCTGCGCTTGGAGACAGAAACCCACTCCATAGATAACTGCTGGGTAGCCGGAATCCCGAACCCGGGTGGCACAAGAGAAGGAACAGTTTCCAGCCCTAAGCCATCTCGGCAGGGAATCAGAGGCATCTGTGGCTGTGAGAAGTGGCTGCGCTGGGGAGGCGCGCTCCCCAGCGGGAAGCAGCCGGAGTGGCGACTGCGCCAGGCGCGAGCAATTCGAACTTGGTTTTGGGAACGGGACCACGGACCGCATTTCCACAGCACACCTCGCCCCCTGCACGGACTGCACGAATCGCGGGTGCCCACAGGGAAAAACTAGAATGCACACCGACGGGACCCCCAACAAAGAGTCCGTGGCAGGTGGAGGCCTGGGCGCGCGCTTAGACTGTAGGAGCTCCCAGCTCATTTCCAGCAGCGCACAGCATCTTGAGCAAAGCTATCAGAAACTAAGAGAGACTCGGTTTTTTGCTTTTTGTTTTTTTCCTTTCCCCCATTGCAATCCGATCCTGACTGGGGGTGGGGACTCCGCAATTGAGTCTGTGAAGGTGCTCACTTCACCTCCTGCTGCTCATTTTGCCTCAGGCAGAGGTGGAGCCTCTGAGAACAGACTCCAAGACTTACCACATCAAACCACGCCTATCCACCAGGGGGAGCTGCTGCTTCCTTTTTTTTTCGTTTTTGTTTTTTGTTTTATTTTGTTTTGTTTTTTGTTTTGTTTTGTTTTGTTGTTTTTTGCTTGTTTTTTTAATATATAAAATTTTTTTTCTTCACTAGTTTTGTACTTATTTCTTTGTCATTACCTTTTTTTTTCCTTTTTCTTTACTCAATTCCTTTAAATTTTACTCCTTATATTCCTTTCTCCTTTCTCCCTTACTTTTTCACCTTCTTACAACCCAGATATATTCTCCTGTATCTCATCCTTA
>NC_043702.1:152276263-152278112 GCF_006229205.1 Suricata suricatta | reverse complement strand
TCAGTGAGAAATAATGTGATCAAAGCAATTTTAAGAATAGGAGTTCGGCAACTACATGCAAGGCTAATCAAATGAGATGGGACAAAAAAAAAATACATGGTCTTGAGAGGCTATGTCAAGGCCAGTTGTGAAGTAATCAAAAAACAGATTCAAGGGAGGGTGGAGCCAAGATGGCAGAGAGGAAGGGAGCTCTGTAAACTCCTTCCGCACCATTTATCGAACTGAGAAGGATATTACGCTCATCTGCGAGAGCGGAAGGAGAAAATACGGACTCCAGAAGGAATAGAACCTCAAGGATACCTGAGTGAGTGGGGGCGAATGGGGGAGATCCGAAAACGGGCCAGCCCAGGACAGGCAGGGGAGGTAAGATCCGAAGCCCAACATGGCGCAAGCGCACAGCGCCCGAGAGACAAAGGGAAGAGACAGAGTCAGAACACCCTCATAGAACAGTCTCTGGGGAAGAGGTATAGAACGCTTGGCTGCGCTTGGAGACAGAAACCCACTCCAGAGATAACTGCTGGGTAGCCGGAATCCCGAACCCGGGTGGCGCAAGAGAAGGAACAGTTTCCAGCCCTAAGCCATCTCGGCGGGGAATCAGAGGCGTCTGTGGCTGTGAGAAGCGGCTGCGCTGGGGAGGCGCGCTCCCCAGCGGGAAGCAGCCAGAGCAGCGACTGCGCCAGGCGCGAGCAATTCGAACTTGGTTTTGGGAACGGGACCACGGACCGCATTTCCACAGCACACCTCGCCCCCTGCACGGACTGCGCGAATCGCGGGTGCCCACAGGGAAAAACTAGAATGCACACTGACGGGACCCCCAACAAAGAGTCCGTGGCAGGTGGAGGCCTGGGCGCGCACTTAGACTGTAGGAGCTCCCAGCTCATTTCCAGCAGCGCACAGCATCTTGAGCAAAGCTATCAGAAACTAAGAGAGACTCGGTTTTTTGCTTTTTGTTTTTTTCCTTTCCCCCATTGCAATCCGATCCTGACTGGGGGTGGGGACTCCGCAATTGAGTCTGTGAAGGTGCGCACTTCACCTCCTGCTGCTCATTTTGCCTCAGGCAGAGGTGGAGACTCTGAGAACAGACGCCGAGACTTACCACATCAAACCACGCCTATCCACCAGGGGGAGCTGCTGCTTCCTTTTTTTTCATTTTTGTTTTTTGTTTTATTTTGTTTTGTTTTTTGTTTTGTTTTGTCTTGTTGTTTTTTTGTTTGTTTTTTTAATATATAAAAATTTTTTTTCTTCACTAGTTTTGTACTTATTTCTTTGTCATTATTACCTTTTTTTTTCCTTTTTCTTTACTCAATTCCTTTAAATTTTACTCCTTATATTCCTTTCTCCTTTCTCCCTTACTTTTTCACCTCCTCGCAACCCAGATATATTCTCCTGTATCTCATCCTTACCTCTCCCCTAAACTGGTCATACACTTTTACTGTCCTTTGTTGTCTGCCACCCACTTTTTATATATATATTTTTTTGTCTTTTCTTCTTTCTCTTTTCTTTTTATTTTCTCTACTTCTTTTCGTCTCGTCCCCTCCCATTTTCTTTCTTTTCTTTCCCCCCTGTAATGTGTTTCTTTGTTTGATTTGTCTGTGTGTATGTGTGCTTCTGTTCCCTCGGTGTTTGTCAGTCTGTTTTCCTTCATAGGACTACACCAAGAAACAAGCCAAACTGTGCAAGAAGGCGAGTCCCAAATATTGCAGAGTAGGAAATAAAATACTCACAGGCACAACAAGAGAAACTGAGAGATATCATTAAGAGAATATCACCTGAAACGGCAGGCCCTGGACAGTCAATAAGCCTCCTTTAACAGAGAAATACTAATAGGTGCACAGAGCCCAACGAGCTT
>NC_043702.1:152275035-152276163 GCF_006229205.1 Suricata suricatta | reverse complement strand
CAATTTGGGGGAGTAGGAAGAAGGGTGGAGACTGATGGAAAGCTACAATCAAGTTAATCACCTCCAGAGTCACTCAAGGACTACAGGGGTCCTCTGTTTATGTAGAGAATTTCTAGCCAACAATAAGTGACGGCTGAGATAAAATAGAAAAAGCCCTTTGAGTAAAAGGATTTCATGTAATGGGGGGGAGGGGCTGAGAAATGCAAAACAACACTTCTTTCCACTAAAAACAACAAAGGGAAACCAAAAATTTTCCAAAGATCAAGGATAATCTTGTCTTAGGATAAAATGCAGTAGCTGTGGAAAGAAAAGTCTCAATTTGAGAAATTTGGTCATTCTTATTGCTAAAAGCCTGTTAAATATTGCTGTTGGCAGACTTTTACAATGTGTTTTTATTACATCATGTTGATTGAGCCTGAATAAATGACTTTAGGACAATCAAATAAACTTTTTCATAATATAATGAAAGGAATCTGCAGATTTCCTGAGTTGGACCTATTTGTGGGACACTCATCCCAACACTTTTATGTCACATAATGGTGTTACACTCTGATTCAGTACCAAATAGACTAAAAAGTGCTGAGCTTTAAATACAGAATAATACTTTCAGTAGTATTCTCAAAGCAAGAAAATACTTTACACATTTTATAAGCTAGCAGATGTAATGGTACACAAATTGTCTGTGGCAGATTAGGGTGCTATTCTGGAATGTGTGATGAGCTCTCATAAGGAAGGACAAAACAAGGATGCCCAGGATTCTTAAGCAAGAATAAGTCCTCCTTGGGTGAGTAACTATCATTCTCTTCAGAAATAGCAATACTGTGGTCTACTGCATCTTGGTAAAAACTAAATGTCCAACCATTGAACACCAGAGGGTTCATTTGAAGATGCCCCAGAAGTAACTGATTGCATCTGACTCATGCATCCATAAAACTAAGCATTCATCATTTCATCTAAGGGAAGTTCTCAGAAGGCCAAAGTAAGTTACATGATCACAGAGCTCATTCTCATAGCCTACTCCTGCCACACAGTTCTGATGTGATCCTATATGACAAATTACCTAGATTAGTTTGTTTTTACCATTCCTTCTTCTGCCCCATGAGGGCAAAAATGCTTGCCTATTATATT
>NC_043702.1:152263659-152274935 GCF_006229205.1 Suricata suricatta | reverse complement strand
TGAGCAGGGGAGGGTCAGAGAGAGAGGGAGACACAGAATCTGAAGCAGGCTCCAGGCTCTGAGCTAGCTGTTAGCACAGAGCCTGACGCGGGGCTCGAACCCATGAACCGTGAGATCATGACCTGAGCCGAAGCCAGACGCTTAACTGACTGAGCCACCTAGGCGCCCCTCAACACTTTGAATAGTGCCTGATAACATAGGAGATGCTCAACACATATTTGTTCAAATAAGAAATTATTTTGAAGTTATATATATTTTGCAAAGAAATAGGATGTTGCTATTAAACAGAAAGGGGAAAATAAACTCAGTTGTAGAAAATGCTTAGGGATACATTTACAGTATCTGTTGGAAGAGCTTGACCAGCTTGGGAAAAGATCTGAAGAATTTTCCAGACTCATCTTGCTCAAGATATTAAATTTAGACGTGATATGGCTATCCTTGAGAAATATCCCAGAATATGGTAGCATTGGGCTGCAGTTTGGACCAACCTGAAAGAAATGTAAAAATAAATAAGCCCCTTGATGTAGAATTTTTGGTGCCCAAGATTGGAGTTAAGATAGTTTTTCAAAACAAGTCAAAAATGTCCTCTAAACAGATCTGTATTCTTGGTTATTAACCATGCTGATTAATCTGTCTCCATTACAGACTCCTTGTCTAGGAACAAGATAGTTGTGATCAACAGGTCAGTCAATCAGGCCCTAATGCCTAGCAAAGCAGAGTCCAAATAGTGCAAACCCAAGAGAAGTGCAGAGACCCACATTCCCAGAGATCCAGTATACTTTGTTACTGCCTAAGGTTCCCCTTCCATAGAAAGGGTCCAGATCAGCTTGGAAAGATGTGTATTTATTGGAGGCTCACATGTGTTCTTGGAACTTCCCAAAGCAGAAATGTCAATTCCTTTGCTTTAGTAATGGAAATAGCACATATCCTTGGTAACGTATATCCACACCAAAAACCTGACCCTGATTGTTCGGATGTTAAAATTTGCCTAAAGGAGATTTTTTTTAAATGAGGAGCAGGCCCTGAGAGGTAATGTATTCTGACACTATTAAAGAAATGGTCCAAATGACACCATTTGTCCTCTTGCCTTACACAATGCTCAGATCCTGCCAACAGGCTAATGGGCTTAAAAACACGCTCACCTTTTAATCTCTTTCTGTAGTGGACTAGAAAACCACAACAAATCTTGCCTGTAAAAGAAGAGAATATGGTAGTGACATATTCTGAGTTTCTTTACCCTGCAAGTTCAAGTTTTATATCTGATATAAAACTCACTAGGGATCTGGGATATCCCTCAGTGCAGAGAAAACTGCCTGACACAGGATCCTCCAGAACCAGGTGCCTAAGCTTGGGTGGTAGAAGTCAGCATGATGATCTAGTGACTAATACAAGTTAATGAGAATCTCTCCCAGCATCTAGGAAAGAAGGCAGATCTAGATAACAAGACACAAAATGGACTCTAGGTTTCTTAATCTTGGCTTTCTCAGAGGTAAGAAAAAGAGTGAGAGAGTACCATGAGGTGAATCAGAGAAATCTGAAGAAGCATCCACATAAGAAAAATAAATAGGTTTTGCCACCTTGTCAGCAAATTTCAGTCACCATCATCACTTTGGGTGGGATAATTTGTAATGCATCATTGTTGTGAAATGCAAATGATTTCTAATAAGGGTGGATATTATTAATAACAAGCTATTTTATTTTATTAATGCATTTGGATAGGCAAATGAGGCTTTCAAGGAGGGCTGATGAAAAATGAAAAGAGAATTTACTGAAAGGATGGATGATCAGGCACTTTGTAGAATGAGTTACATGGGAACCACCAACATAAGAGTTGCTGCAGAAACTTTAAGAAATAGAATGTCTAATGCATGATTTTCAATTATTTCTTGATGCATGCTGACTCTTGATTTTTAGAAAACTGTAAGCATAATTTCTACTTCATATAAATGGGGATATAAATGGCAAGGGGCTCTAGTGTCCCAGGTTTAGATGGAGGCTAGGGTAAAAGAGAACATATGTAAATGAGAAGAAAAGATCTCCAAAAACTATATATCTGAGCCTGTGTTAACCACTACAGGCCTTGACTTTGCAGAATTTTGAAAAATTTGAGTGTTGATTTTCAATTTCCACAAGGCACAAAATGGGTACTTGACCAAATCTTACCAAATGTGAGGGACAGGAAATAACTGCTTATCCTTCACAGAGATTTGGACCATTGCATTTACCTTCAAAGAATGACCTTTAACAGTCTTCATAGAATAATGTGATAGTTATTACTAATTTTTAACTTTTAAGAATAAAGACATACCAAAAAGAATCTTGAGAGATACATTTAAATTCTTCGAATGTACAGAATATTATTCCTAAAGTGTGTGTGTGTGTGTGTGTGTGTGTGTGTGTGTGTGTGCATTCATTGCATGGCTTACTTAGATCTAAAATCAACTGCACTTTCCTTGTTGGGAGTAAGCAGAAACAGTGCTTCTGATCTGGTTATATGCCCAGCACTACATCTAATTGCTTAATTATCTTTTTAAAAAATTACTGAGGAAGAGTCTTGATTTCTAATCAGACCAGGTGAAAATGATCTTAATAACTTAAATTGATGAATCACTCTGTAGAACTCAAAGTTAAATTGATTTGACACATGATATTCATATTTTCTTCTAGCTATTTACCCTGCATCATTCAAAGTGTTTTGAACACTAAATAATTGATGAGTAAAAGAAGGAAGAAAAGAAGAGAGGGTGGGAAGGAAGGAGGAGCATCTGAATGTGCTACCTCACAGAAAACTGGCTGAAATATTCATAAGACTCAGTAATTTTATTTCTAACAATTTGCAGTGCTTAATGGAGATGTGAAAACATATCCCCCAGAAGGCATTTATTTTATTTATGTGTAATGCTTGCTTTTTAAAAATCTTTTATTTTGAGATGATTATAAATTCACAGGAACAGCAAAGAAATGTTCAAGATGTTCTGCATACCCTTCACCCAGCCTCCCCCAAAGTAAATATCGGATGTAACTTTGGTACAATACTGAAACCAGGAAAATTGAAATTGATACAATACAAAGAGTTTATTCTGATTTCACTAGTTATAAATGCCCTCATTGGTGTGTGTGTATGCTGAGTGTATACAACCCTATGCAACTTTATCACACATATAGCATCACATAACTACCACCGCAATCAAGATGTTTATGTGTCCCATCACAAGGTTCCCAAGATGTAGCTGCTTATAGCCATACCCACCACCCCATCCCTGATTCTTCTCAACCACTAACCTGTTCTCCATCCCAATAATCATGCTATTTCAGTAACACTAAATAAATGTAATCATGTAGTATATATTCTCTTGAGACTCACTTTTTTCCTCCCAGCCTAATTTCCTTGAAGTTCATCTGAGTTGTCGAGTGTACAAATGGATTTTTCTTTTTATTGCTTACTAGTATTCCTTAGTATAGATCTACTACAGTTTATTTAACCAGAGGTTGGCTGCTATGAACATTTGTATACAAGTTTCTGTGTGGAAAATCAGCCTTCATGCCTCTGGGATATATGCCTAAGACTGGAGTTGCTGGGTCATATGGTAAGTCCATTTTCAGTTTTAAAAGGTACTGCCAAACAATTCTCCAGAGTAGCTATTCCATTTTACATCATCACCAACAATGTATGAGTGGTTCAGTGTCTCCACATTCCTGCCAGCATTTAAGGTATCACTATTTCATTTAATTTTTACTTTTTTTTTCTTTTAGCCATTCAGTTAAAGCAATTATCCTCTTGTGCTCTCAATAGGCACTTGTCTCATGGCTAATGACACTGAATCCCTTTTTATTTACTTGTCTGCCATTTATATATCCTCTTTGGTGAAATGTCTTTGCATATCTTTTGCTCATTTCTAACTGGGTTGTTTTGTTTCTTTTTAAAATTTTTTATGTTTATTTATTTTTGAGAGAAAGGGACAAAGCACACATATGGGAGGGTCAGAAAGAGAGAGGTAGACACAGAATCTGAAGCAGGTTTCAGGCTCCAGGCTGTCAGCAAAGAGCCCAACACGAGGTTTGAACTCACAAACTGTGAGATCATCACCTGAGCCAAAGTCAGACGCTTAGCCAACTGAGCCACCCAGGTGCCCCTGGTTTCTTTATAAATGTTGAGTTTCAGTAGTTCTTTATTTGGTCTAAATACAAGTCCATTACTGAAATGTGGTTTGCATATATTTTCTGTTTGTAATTAGTCTTTTCATCCTTTTACAGGTGGCAGCAAAAGCACTAAATTTAATGAGTGCATTTTTTTTCCTTTAAGGAATTGTGCTTTGGTGTCAAGTCTGAGTAGTCTGTTTATTCTAAGTCCCAAAGATTCTTCTCCTATATTTTTTTCTAGAAGTTTTATTGTTTTGTGTTTTATAATTAGATCTATGATCTTTTTTGAGTTGTTTTGTCTAAAGTGTGAGACTTAGGTCAAGGTTCATTTTTTAAGCTATGGATGCCCAATTGCTCCAGCTGCATTTATTGAAACAGCTATTCCTCCTCCACTGGACTGCCTTTGCTCCTTTGTTCAGTTCCACTGATCTATGTGTTTATCCCTGCTCCTGGACCACACTGTCTTGAATACTACAGCTAGACAGTAAGCCCTAACATTGAGAACACTGATTCCTCACACATTATTTTTCTTCCCACAAAATTGTTTAAGCTATGCTAGAGACTTTTCTTTCAAAATAAATTTTGGGGTAAATTAGTCTATGCAAAAAAACAAAAACAAAATGCCTTCCTGAAATAATAATAGAAACTGTATATTAACCCAAAAGATCAATTTTGGAGAATTGTTATCTTTACTATGTTGAATCTTCTGACCCATGATCATGAAAACTGTTTCTAGAACCATACTATTTCCAAATTCGCTTTTTCACAGAACATTGACACCTCTATGAGGTACTAAGGAGAAAGTATCATCTTTTAGTATTACATATTTAAGAGGGTTAAGAGTGGCCCTTTGGTGATTTCTAGTATTTACTCCAATTCAATATTTTGACAAACATATTGGTCTGGATAACTTCTTTTATGTGCAAAATTTATCACCACATTTAATATAACACATTATAGCTTCTGAAATACATATTCGTCCCACTTGAGAGGGCAAGAGACTGCATCTTTCATCTCTGTATCCAAAGTCCTTACTTGAGTGCATTCCACACAGTCAAAATTCAATAAAATGTTCATCAAATAAGTGAAATAACTCTTTAATCCATGGAGGATTAAGACAATTATTGATCACATTCTTAAATTCCCATTTTTTATTTCATATTATTTCTTTTTTTAAGTAGGGAGCATAGAACTCAATGCAGGGCTTTAACTCTTGACCCTGAGATCAAGATCTGAGCTGAGATCAAGAAGCAGATGCTTAACTGACTGAGCCATCCAGATACCCCTTAAATTCCCCCCTTTTAATTCAGAATTCTTAGAACTAGCATGATTCAACTGGGTAATTTTCTGTTTCACCAATGTTATCTACATCTTTTTTTTTTATTTCATTCACCATCTCTCTTTTGAGATGATGTACATAATAATATACTATAGTTTTATGGTGAATGAGTCACTAGTAAAATGTCCACATGTCCCTTGACTAAAGCAGAGCTGTAGCAGAGCTAATCTCTAGCCAAGAAATATTGTACAACCATTATTCAGATTATGAAAGGTCTGTCAGTTAAGCTGACTTTAATTTAATTTAGACATTTATGGTACAAACCTACAGATAACTCACTTATAAGCTTATAGCTCATAACCTATTTAACAACCATAGGTATAATACCACTATTTAATATGCATACTGTTTTTAATATTTCCCAGATGCATTTGAAAATCTAAGATGCATTTTCTCAACTCTCTTATCTTGTTAGCTTCTGTTGGGGCAGGTATGGTAACTAACATTTGGTAAATATTTGTAAAGTGTCAGCCAGTGTTTCAGGTTCTTTATATACATGTCTTGAAAGAATCCTAACATCAATAATGCAAAATGGATATGGTTAAACTCATTTTACAATGGAAGGAATTGAACCTCCTAAGATTAATTAATTCAAGGCTAGTAGATATAAAAAGCAGTATAAACACAGATATAGCTGATTCAAAAGCTACTGTGCCTGGCTTTACTACCATTTTATACAGAGAAAACTGAGATTTGCAGTATTAAACCAATTACCTAAGGAGACACACACAGGCAGTGATATCACAGGAATTTGAGTGGTTTTTCTATTCCAATCTACTGCCTCCTAAAGGACCTATACTATTTAGAAAAACATTCCAAGCAAAACTCATTAGAAGCACCAGCTAGTAGCATACTTCAGAGTAAAATAGATATTGTCATACACATGATTATGTGAAAAGTTTACACATAATTCCCAGCATATGATTCTAAAAACATCTGTAAGGTCCCAGAGGCAAAGTATGAATAAAAATGTATATTTGAAAATTAGAAAGTAAATGGGAAATAGTGTTAATATGCTCTTCAACATCTTATGTTATTTTTTTGTATCTATACAGACTTGCCATTTTAAATAAAAGGCTACATTCATATAAATATACATGTTTATATCATGCAGTTAATTAAAGCTTTTCAAGTCACTAGACATTGTTGGTTAAAAAGTTCACTTTGAGACTGCTAAGTGAATTCATAGAGCAATCAATCTAATCAGTGATATTTCCCCTTCCTTCCTTGCCTATATTTTCTTAAGTGATAAAGTCAATGAAGTTAATTAAACTCATCTTTCCCATCAAAGCATTTTCTTGGAAAAGTGCTCAACTTTTTTTCTTTGTACAACTTCTAAGTGGATACCTATGTTAGGACTTTTGGTGACATATTGAATAAGAAAAAAAAACTCTTAGAGGAATTTTGATACTTTTTATTCAATTATACCAAAAGATTACTTTTTTTTAAAGTTTATTTATTTATTTTGAGAGGAGAGAAACAGATCACACAAGTGATGGAGGGGCAGAGAGAGGAAGAGAAAGAGAATCCCAAGCAGACTCCACATGGCCAGCACGGAAACCAATGCAAGACTTGAACCCACAGACCTTGAGATCATGACCTGAGCCCTAAACCAAGAGTCAGACACTTAACCAACTGAACCACCAAGCGCCTCACAAGAGGTTAACCTTTAACATACCAACTGCTTGAAAAAATATGGACTTTTTAAAATGTTTTTTATTTATTTTTGAGAGACAGAGAGAGACAGCGTGAGCAAGGGAGGGTCAGAGAGAGGGAAAGACACAGATTTCAAAGACAGGCTCCAAGCTCTGAGCTACCTGTCAGCACAGGGCCCAACGTGGGATTCGAACCCATGAACCACAAGATCATGACCTGAGCTGAAGTCGGACGCTTAACCGACTGAGCCACCCAGACACCCCCCAAAAAATATGGATGTACAATAAGAATCAGTAAAAATCAACATCTACTCTGTTGCTGCTACTTATGGCCAAGATGGAGTAGCAGGCACCGTATTTACCCTCCTCCCCAAAACACTCAAAAACCTGACAATATGTACACACACAAAATTTCAAGGAAACAAACCTCAGGCAATAAAGGGCCATACTTCCCAAAAGGTAAGAAATAAATGAGGTTGCCTCGTTGTACTCTGCTTTAAGGAAGTTTTGCATATGAAGGGAAATATCCAAATAGAGCCTGGCAGACTCTAAATTGAGAAGACTGTGCCCAGAGTGTGGTAAAATGAAGGCAGCTAGAAATCACAGGATAGAGGACCAGGGAAGTTAGAACTGCACATAGAAAAAGTCCAGAGATCAGTAGACAATCCCCCCTCGGTCCTCAGTGGACTACTGATTAACACACATGCATGTTAGGAAACAAAGTCTAAAGCAAAAGCCTGCGGTCATAGCACCCAGCAACTAACACAGGGCCGGGGATTCTGCCTATTAACACACCAACTAGCTTGGAAAAACCTCGGGATTCCCAAGGCTGGCGTCCTCAGAAAGGTCTTGTCTCAGCAGTGGGGAATAATGCACCCTAACCTGGGCGCTGCTTTTCTGCGGCTGCCTGACAGATCTCAAAAGCAAGACGCAAAAGGGTCAAACACTTTCCAAACAGTGTTATTCCAAAATGCATTCAGAATATTTATAGAAATACAAGATATCTGCCCCCAAAAAGTAGAATTCAAAATGCCTGGAATCCAATAAAAATCACTAGGAATACAAAATGCCAAAAAAATATATACTCCATTGAGGTTTTAAGTTCTTTATTGCCATCTCAAGTATGCTATTTTAAAATCTGTGGATACTTTCCTTACTAGAAAAAAAAAGGACAATGGGCATGAGAAATATAAACTGCACTGTTTTTAGCACATTGTGGGATTTTACTTAATGCTCATTTACTTGTCCACTGTCCTAGGTTATTGATAAAGTACAGTGCTCAAAACACAATAATTGATATTAGAAAAAGTTCTCATTTGTAATCAAAATTTAGAACAGTCATTAAATATACCATATTTAGGAGAAAAACCAGTCCATTAAAACTGATCCAGAATTGCTACAGGTGTTAAATAACAAAGGACAACAAGAAGCCCTTGAAAAACACAGCAGGGAAGCCAGGAACCCTGGGAGTAGAGGAAAGGCCAGCAAGAAAACAGAATGAATACAAGATCTGGTAGTACCAATATCCTCTTCTCTCCTACCCACAATTGGGCAGCTATCCCTCCCCTGACGCCCAGAGCATGAGAGGATGACTACAGGAGCTGCAGACCAGGGTGGACCAAGAAGAAAAGAAAGTGGGAAGGGAAGTGACATTATCCAAAAACAAAGGCTGAAATCTAAACATTGCAGATTAATGTATAAAGGGTTCCTTTTTCACTAAGCTTCTGGAAAACTCCAATCTGGGGAAACGGACTCAAGAGATAAGAACTACATACATTAGCATCTGGGATACCGGGAGCAGGAACAGTAATGACAAAGAAATGATCAGTCCCTCTCCATACCAATCACAGGAAAGTCCAAGGGCAGATTCATAGAGTCTCCAGGTACTTTTTGTAAATCACTACTAAATTAATGGGGGGGAGGGAAGACCTCCATCAAAGTACATTATCATGAAATATCAGAAGATTGGAGATAAAAGTTTTTGTAAACTAGGAGCAAGTCTCATTGAAATGGACATAACACAGGAAGATAGCAGACAATGAAGCAATTTCTTCCAAATTATGAGAGAAGGTAATTTTTCAAATAAAATTTTATATTCAGTCACATGTAAAAATAAAATAAAAACATTTTCAAACATGTATAAACTCTCATTTTTCCCTCTTAAAAACTCTCAGGAAGTTTCTGGAAGATGTTCTCGACCAACATGAAGGAACAAACACATTTAGAAAAAGGAGACCGAAACAAAGGAAAGTGAAGAGCATTCTCATGATAATGGAATAATGATGAATGGAAGTCCCAGCCCAACAGAAAGACATGAACAAACCTAGAGGGTTCTAAGTCCAGAATGAAGCCTGAAAATTAATTCAACGGGAGGAGGAGGTCCTGAGAAACTGCACAGAGAAATGCTAAAGATTTGAGGCTGTTCCTGACCGTATGATAACCTGAGCCATCCTGACTGATGCAGTGCCTGATGGGTTTGATTACACTGAGAAAGACTTCATAGTTCTGCTTGCATGTCTGGGGAAGCACTATCCATAGGTAACTAGAAAACTGGGCAAACAAAAAAATTAAAAAGATCAAATTCCTAAGAAACAGAATTTGAATAAGAAAACTATAATCATAGGGGCACCTGGATGGCTCAGTCAGTTAAACCTTAGATTCTCGATCTCAGCTGAAGTCTTGATCTCAGAGTCATGAGTTCAAGCCCCATGAGAGATTGTGCTAGGTGTGAAGACGAAGATGAAGAAGAAGAAGAGGAAGAAGAAAAAGGAGAGGAAGAGGAGGAGGAGGAGGAGAAAAAAAACTACCACTATAACCACTACATTACTGAGTTTTGAACAATATTTAAATAGTCATAGAACATACATACTTGGTATTCCCTAGCAAAAGTCAGTGTATATGGTGGAGGAGGAGTGGAAGGCATGTGCTGCGGTGATGGAGTTAGACTGTCATTCCTCATCTTCCAGAGAGGAAAGTCAATGGATATTGCCTAAAATTCAAAGACTAAGAAACATTCTATAGACAATTAAGAATTGGAAAAACCAGTTAAAAGACTTAAAAGTACTTCTATCTGAAAGGCAGGTCATGGAAAACCTGAGAAGATAGAGGCAGTGGCCAGATGTTTTTGTTGTTTTACTGTTCTTGTTTTCCTACTGTAAGCTTTCTGACTCTTTGAACTACATACATATTTTATTCTGATCAAAACACTATTTCTTTTCAAATGGGGTCATTTATTCTCAAGGAATAAGAGCTACTACAGCTATTTACAAAACACACAAATATTTAAAACACATTATACATGTAAATATCAGTATATGCAATTAGCCATTCTTTTAGCATTTTTAGCTTTTTACATCACATAGGCTTATAATAAGATCACTTATATGCCAATATGTGCCAAGGGAATATTAATTTAGGCTGCAGTGCTCTACTTTTTTTACTATAATAGAAATATTATTTTTACATGATATTTAGGGAATAGAAAGCTGAAAATATTTCTCCTAAGTATTTCATTTTTTGTGACTTCCCAAATCCATATGCTTATAAATATCTAGATTTGGACCAGTTTAGTGAAGTTAGTTGTATTTTAATCTATATGTTAAATAGACAATTATGTTTTAAAAAAACTTTAAAATACCATTAACTTTAATAATGTGAAGGTTTTTGAGTTTCGATTGCTCTTCCCTGAAAATGAATGGCACCAGATGAATACGGACTCATTTTTTCCTCATCCCTTCCTCCCTGCGGCTGCTCCAGAACTTGAGCTTAATGAAGTTAATGTAATCCAACATTTATTGGCAGCCAGACTCGTTCTACAGGCACTCAGTAAGTCTCCTAAGAAAAAGACGGCTACGGATGCACAGGGGAGAGTATTATTGAGGAAGAGATTTGCTTTCACTCATTTATAACACTTTTCTGAATAGAGAAGGAAGTCCTACTCAAATATAAATTATTTTCAACTAATCTAAAAAGTATTTGCTAAAGGAAATGTCATATTTTAAAAAAACACCCAATATGTCTTTCTTCCATTATATTTCATCATGTTTTGAAAAAAAGTCTTCCATTTTGGTAGTCTCTTATTTAAATTATACTGAATATGAACATGAACAGACATATGATAGTTGAATAATGGACATTACGAA
>NC_043702.1:152257470-152263559 GCF_006229205.1 Suricata suricatta | reverse complement strand
CAGAACATAAACTGAAGGATAATGACATCATAAAAATCAAGAGAAGGAAGTTTCAAAAAGAAGAGGAGAATCAGAGAAAAGTGTTCTTTGTATTTGGCATCAGAAACTTTAAGAGAAGTGTCAGTGGAGCAGTAAGACAAAAGAAAGTGCAGACAGTAGAAGAGTAAATAAGAAGCAGAAAAGAAAGAGATGCTAAAAATGAATGGAAAAAAAGCATGGGAGTGGAATATACAAGGGACTGAAGGTGTTGGTGATATGTAAAAACAAATCACGTTTAGTGTTATAATAAGGAAGTGTGTGGGCCAGAAGGACAATCAGACAGTGGGATGTTGCAGTGTAAATTACCAGAAGTAAAGCAATTATGATCATGCTAAGCTCCATCCTTAAAAGAGAGTGCTGAAGAAAACTAAATATGAAAGTCATCAAACTAAAACTATAAAGACAAAATCTTGATCTGGTTGTTCACTAAAGAAGATGAAGATCATACTAATACAGCAGAATCTATAGCAGAATCTGGGAGAATCTGGGAGAAGTAAGAGCAGAGTCTGGGAGAAGAAGTAAAATAAAAATCTGCACCCATACCTCCTATGATTGCAGAGGAATCAACAAAAGGTTGACAGAGCACAGTAACAAGGAAAAAACAGACATCATAAGAGAACCACATACATCTCAAAGATAAGGAGAAGTAATGGTCTATAATTTGTAAGAATAGCAACACAATCCCAGACACAGGGAAATACTATGACCACTTTCATGGAAATCTTTTCATGGAAAAGATCTTAAGGTTACAGCTTAGTTGCTATTAAAACAAAGAGTTACAGTGAACTCTCTTTAAAAAAATACTGAGAGTGTAGAGAAATTTATTTATCATGGTGTGGGAATTTCAGAAGGCTCAAAAGAAAGAAGGGTTAGCAGAAGACAGTGCCTGGAGAGTTACGTCAGCAGAGTATGGGAATGAGATGAAAATAGAGTACAGATGAATGAACATATTCCCAGAAAATTAGGTACCTAAACACTGTAGTTACAGAAATATAGTTGTCAAATAATCCTCTCAATTTGTTTCTAATCAAATTTTTTAATAGTAAATTAATAGGTTTGGTAGACCATGGACCTTGGGACTCAGAGTAAAATTAATTGGCTTCAAGACTCCAGATAGAAATCTGGGTAAGTTTTACCCAAGTATAAATAAAATTTGTGATTTATCACGCAGCCTAGTATTCAGAAGACTTTGGTTAGGATCTAAACAAAACAAACACTATGATTTCTGAGGCAGAGAGGAGGGGGGGTAATCTGCAAAACTGAACCCTGGGTAGAGAAGGTGCTACCACTAGTCCTGGCCCCATGGTGAAGACTAACCTCACATGTGTTCTGTTCAGTATAAAGATCATTCCCAGATAGAAGAGGCTGACCACTCAAGACTTGCTGAGTTTTGTTATTTCCAAGTATGAGTACAAGATGTAAAACGAATGTGGAGTCTATTTGGGGGAATAGGTGACATAAGAAAAATAACTCAAGAGCATCATTATCAAAATGAAATAAAATAAGTGCAAAGACGAGGAGGAATAAAGCTCAAGCGTAATGGGAAAAATCAGAAAGATAAGAGAATTAGTAGCTCTGTGTCAAATACTTTACATAAATTATTTCTTCTAAGAATATGTGGGACTAGCACATAAATAACAGTAGCGAGTAAATAAATTTTGAAGGGAGGCGTAGAAACTTAAAAGCCTTTACAAATTTCCTACATGTAAATATGATCTACATTTTGACTATACATACCAGGCATATTTACTTTAGCAATGAATACCAAGGAATTTCCATTTTAGTTCTGCCTAGCCCAACAGGTAAGTTTCCAAAGGAATAGAATTGATTGGCCAATTTAGTGCAAATGACTGAACTATTTATTATGGCCAAGAGGAAGCTAACTATAATGTCAAAAATAATGTTTATTATAAAGATCACAAATAAACTTGATAACTTATGAATAGCAGGGCAAGGAAAGAAATGAAATTATCTTAGAATAATTCCTTTTTTAATGAAAAAAAAGTCATTCACCCATCTATTAGATTTATCAATTCATTTCCTTAAACATAGTCTTTGGAATTCACAGAATAAAAATGGAGTAGCTCACCTAAAGGTTCAGGACTTAAAATTTTAGATACACTTTATACTTGCAGCAACAATATTTTTTCTGATGGAAGAAGAAACAGTTTTGTATTCGTCTATTTTTTAAAAGCAGTTCAATTTAAAGTAAATGGGAAGGTACAAAGATATTCCATATGCCCCCTACCCCTACACAAACATGGCCTTCTTCATGATCAGCATCCCCTACCAGAGCAGTACATTTGTTATCATTGATGAACCTACACTGACTGACACATCATAATCATTTAGAGTCCATAGTTTACATTAAGGTTCACCCTTGGTATTGTACATTCTATTTGTGTGGATGACATATATCCATCATTACAGTTTCATACAAAGTATTCTCACTGTCCTGAAATTCTTCTGTCCTCTGTGTATCATCCCCCTGCCTTATCTCCCCCAACCCTGACAATCACTGATCTGTTCAATGGCTCCATAGTCTTGCCTTTTCCATAATGCTGGGATCACACAAATGTAGCCTTTTCAGATGGCTTCTTTCACCAGAGCCTGCTTCGAATTCTGTGTCTCCTCTCTATTCCTCCTCTGCTCATACTCTGATTCACTCTCTCTCTCTCAAAAATAATTAATATTTTAAAAATTTAAAATAAGTAAATAAAAATAAATACCGATACACTCAATTTTTTAAATTCTAAGTAATGGAAGATTTTCTGCACTACTTTAAGTACATACATACATTTTCACATCTTTAGTATATTCAGAATGGCAATATCTTATGGAAGACATTTAAATGCACATAAATCCAGAGATAAATATTTATTTTATATGCACATAAATCTCAACTCTATTAAATTCTTAATGATATGAGTGGATTAATAAATCCCTTCACTTCTCTTTTTGCTAATAGGTTTCCAATTTTGTAGGTTTGTTCAGAATCTTAAGCGATTTTTAAACGGCTGATTTAAAGTTTTAAAGCTATTAGTAATATTATTAAGAATTTGATCATTTGGCAGCTCAAATTGCTTTGATAATAGTTGATTAATAAACTATACCATTTGTTCCTAAAGAATAACATTTCTTACACTCATTAGTACTCCTTTCTGTTACCATTAATGACAGTAACTTATTTGATACTGAGTCACCTTATCTGCTATTGGGAGAACCTACAGTCAATCACCTTTTCTCTTATGAAACATGAGTTACATGAGTAGGAAGAAATACATAGCCAAGGAAAAATAGTTTAAACAGTTACTAAAATTAAAATTGAGAAAACATTTTTTTTAACTCTAAATGGTACCATTTACAATGTCTTCCACTATACCCTATCATTACAAACCATTTTTCATGGGTTCTTCTCTTGATCTTTAAACTCTCGTATTTAGTAAGTGTTCAATAAGTGCTCATATGAGAACAAAAGTCTTGTTGTCTGGAAGTAATGAAAGGATCCTTTATCTTGGAATTCAACTCCCCAAAGAACAATTACCATACCACTGTTAAAACAAACTCAGAGCTTATGAAACATGAAATAGCAATAAACTTTTGCTATCAAGAATCAAGATTCCATTTTTCTCAAAGCTGTGTAATGAAATGTAGGAAATATTCTATATGCAGAAAAAATCAAATAAAAATTAACAGAACTGACACTTATGTTTAAAAGATATACTTTTCAAAAATATGTTTTCAAAAATAATTTTTCTAAATCATAACAAAAGAATCAAGTAACAATATATTGATGACTTCAAAAGCCTGACTAGGTATCCTAAAATTTCTAACATAGTGCTAATAAATTAACAACAAAACAACATTTATTTAGCAGTAATTATTACCTTGTACTGAGCTACGAGCTTTTCCTAAATTATCTCGCTTCCCTAAAACAATAAAGATTATTATTCTCATTTTGCAGATGAAAACATTGGTGACTACAGAGATTAAATCATTGCCCAAAGCTACAGAGTCACAAAATGCTAGAGACAGACCCAAACCCACTGCAAGAATTGGTTAATATGTTCTCAAAAGCTAAACTATAATGACATTAAAAGTCTATGACTTTTCCCTTTCAGTTATTTCACAGCATACTATAATACCACAATTCCCTAAGTATTGTTATTTATTAACATTCTATATCATTATTCAGATTGCTAAATATCATGGTTTCATGTCAGAGTCCTAATTTAGGTGGATGCTTATAAGATTTATCTCTGCAAGCTTTAATTACAATAATTTATAGAGATGTTTACATAAACATTCAATACAGAAAAATATTTTAATTTTTCATCTAAATTCTAATCTACTGTTTCAATGAAAAGAAGTGCCACAAATAACCCACAGAACATGTCATATCAGCTCTTTGATATTTGCTTTCAGAATTAAATGCACTATCCAGTGGCCTAGGTAAGTGCAACATAATAAAAAATAAAATAAAATAAAGGTCCACTACAAAGCTAAGGCAACTCAAATTACCCTGTTTTGACACACTGACATACTCCACTGCTCCCAACTATTTAATTCATCCTAAGAGAAAAATGAATACATCTCTTCAAAAGCAGTACTCTCTGGCTCAATGCCTGCCTGACTCTTTCCTTGATAAGTTAGTGTGGAAAAATTACTATCATCATAATCATCATCATCATAATCAATACTTTAAACAACTTTTCCTGTCAGCTGAGTCAGGGTAGGGGCAAATTCACTTATTATTAAACTAAACTGCCATTTCAAGAAAGATTGGTTTTGAATATCAGCAGGGGTAGTATATGAACATGAGTTAAATAGGCAGGAAATAAAACAGAAAACAAATAAATCATTTAAACTAAAAGCTATTGTCCTATTGTCTTGGGTACAGTATGTCAAAAAATGCAATGATTTACTTGAAATAATACAACAGGAGTATTATTCATGTACATCATCAGCTTTTCCTAAAGGGTAAGGTCTAGGTGTGATTTGTTCATCTTTTACCTTGTTTTTTTCTTTTCTTAGCAGCACACAGTAAAAATAGAGATTTTATTAGCAAACGAAAACGTAAGCATTTTGATATTTTTAAAAAGCAGTGACTTTTATTGCTGTTGCTAATAGGCGTACTGATAGGTCAATTTCCTTGTTTTTGTTTTTGGGTTTTTTTGCATCTGTTTTGCCATGATACAAAGAAAATACACAAAGAAAGTAAATACATGATGAGACAGAGATGAATCACAAGGAAAGGAAAAAGGACTAGCATAGAGCTCTGTAGTCAATCATGTTGTAAACTTATATTTTACAATGATCTAGAATCTCTATAGCTGTGGGCACCATTGAGACACCTGGATGGCTCAGTTGGTTAAGCGTCCAACTTTGACTCAGGTCATGATCTCACGGTTTGTGGGTTCAAGTCCTGCATTGGGCTCTGTGCTAGAGCCTGAAGCCTGCTTCAGGATTCTGTCTGCCTGCCTCTCTGCCCCTCCCCTGCTCACACTCTGTCTCAAAAAAATGAATAAACATTGAAAAAATTTAATGAAAATGTAATTAATAATGCATGGATTATTGGACACAGAAACTGAAATATATTTCTGCAATGCAATATAGAAAAGCCATAAATGTCCCTATTCATTGACAGAGTAACCCCATATTTAAAATTTTTATTTTAGGGGGCGCCTGGGTGGCTCAGTCGGTTAAGCCTCCGACTTCGGCTCAGGTCAGATCTCACGTTCGTGGGTTCGAGCCCCACGTCAGGCTCTGTGCTGACAGCTAGCTCAGAGCCTGGAGCCTGTTTCTGATTCTGTGTCTCCTTCTCTCTCTGACCCTCCCTATCTCATGCTCTCTCTCTGTATCAAAAATAAATAAAACATTAAAAAATTTTAAAAAAATAAATAAAATAAAATTTTTATTTTAGGAAAATTATCAGCAGGGCCTTAGAGATGCCTATTAAGTATTTATTTATTTATTTATTTATTTACTTACTTACTTACTTATTTATTTGAGAGAGAGAGAGAGCACGTGCATGTGAGTGGGGGTTAGGA
>NC_043702.1:152225807-152257370 GCF_006229205.1 Suricata suricatta | reverse complement strand
AAGGAAAACAACAGTTAACAAAACTGTATCTTCTCCAGTATAACTCCATTCCTGTAAACATAACCCTTAAAGTCAATGTATATGAAATAAATGTATACATGTGAATTAGTAAATAGTCAAATATCTTATGTGTTCATTAAAATGTCCCAACTATATTATTCTCCAAAAAACCTATTTAGCATAGTATTTGTACTTTAAGAGGATTAAAGATCAAAAACTCTTGGGGCGTCTGGGTGGCTCAGTCAGCTAAGCCTCTGACTTCGGCTCAGGTCATGATCGCAGGATTTGTAGGTCGAGCCCCGCCCCGCATCAGGCTCTGAGCACTAAGCACAGAGCCTGCTTCAGATTCTGTGTCTCCCTCTATCTCTCTCTGTTCCTTCCCCTCTGATGCTCTGTCTCTCCCTGTCTCAAAAATAAAATAAAATGTAAAAATAATTTTTAAAAAAGATCAAAACTCTATTTTTAAAATAAAAGAATACAATTATTTGATAAATTTATTAGCAACTAAATTTTCAAATAAGTTTAAATATAACATTTTGTCTTATTTTCCTGTTATAAAACTAGTTGTAAAACTAGCTATCTTTGTTTTGACCACTCAACCAAGCACCAATCCTTCTGAGACCACGTTGTCATGCTCAATCTTAGAAGCTGCCCCTTCCCTATAAAATCATGATATATGTTTGTGACACTTATTATATTCATGAACACTTATTATATTTGACTACTCAAGCATATTTTTAATATTTTTGGATTTCTACAGACATTTTGAATAGATCTAATGATCTCTTTCTTTCATTGTGTCAATTATTGAATTTATAACCTACCATACTCATCTCATTTCATTAAATGAGTTCTTTAATTTAGGTGTATAAATACTTAAATCATTTTTTACTAAGCACTTCCTAGGATGTACTTCCATAAAACTTCTGAAAGCTATTTTTTTAATTCTCAAATTATTAACATACAGTGTAGTCTTGGCTTCAAGAGTAGAATCCAGTGACTCATCATTTATATATAACACCCATTGCTTATCCCAATAAGTGCCCCCGTTAATGCCCCCCTTAATGCCCATCACCCATTTTCCCCACCCTCTGCCCACCCACCCCACATCAAGCCTCAGTTTGTTCTATGTATTTGAGAGTCTCTTATGGTTTGCCTCCCTTTCTGTTTTAATCTTATTTTTCTACCCTTCCCCTATGATCATCTGTTAAGTGTCTCAAATTCCATATATGAGTGAAATCATATGATATCTGTCTTTCTATGATTGACTTATTTCACTTAGCATAATACCTTCCAGTTCTATCCACATTGTCACAAAAGGCAAGATTTCATTATTTTCCACCACCAAGTAGTAGCCCATTGTTTGTGTGTATGTGTGTGCGTGTGTGTGTGTGTGTGTGTGTGTGTGTGTTGTATGTGTACGTACCACATCTTCTTAATCCATTCATCAGTTGATGGACATTTGGGTTCTTTACATAGCTATTTTTTAAATAATAACACCAACATTCCTCTTGCTTTCCTCATTCCAATACCACAGAAAACCTTTTTGTAGCCATTGTTGTTTTAAAAACAGCATGGCCCTCTAGACTTGAGGATATCACAAAAATGTTAAAGTAGAAATTAAAAGGAATAAAGCTAAGTATATACTACTAGTCCAGTTTTACCTCTCCCCATACTTGGTTATGACTTTCACATAATCCAATTTAAAAATGCCAAATCAGCAAAAAATATAAAAGGACATCCAGAGAGAAGAAGAGGGATGATTATATAAAAATCCCACAATCTGCTACTGCCAGATAATATATTTATTAACAAGCAGAACAAATTTTAATTGTCTGATTATAATGACAGAGATATAGTGCCATAGTGCCTGGGATACAGGCCAGGTTTTAGAAGATGGCCCCAGGCCCCCCCTCCACCTCCTTCTCTGGAGCTTGGCCCTCCTGCTACCCCCAAAACCCGGCAGGACCTTCAGGGTTTTATTCCATGATCTTCTGATAATGCAGGACATGCTCTCCCAGATTAAGAATGACTTTTCAGTTACAGGGCCGGTATGAGCAAATGAACTCATAATCCTGATGGTTGGTCTACTTTTAAATTTCTAGGTAAAACAAAATTGTTGCTTCTAAGTCACTTGCCAGTAAGAGTTCACCTCAGATATAGCTTATACACATATTCCCTTCCTATCATCTACTATGCAGCACAGAAAATACCAAAACTTCCTTAACACTTATACAATTAAATGTTGATTTTGTTAAAAGTTTGCATTCTTGAGACTCATTAATCAAAGTGTCACGGGGGCAATTCAGAGTGACTTACAATTTTCCAAAGGACCCAATTACAAGTTGCGGTAGTGTTTATTACATTACAATTCCCTTAAGGGAATCTGAGAACACTCACATGTTGAGCCATTCTACTTATCAAGAGACTTAGGACACCAGCGGAAATTATAATTTCCTCTGAAAGCTGCTCAGAAGTGAAGGAAAACTATCAAATGTTTTAAAAAGTATACTCTTGGGGCGACTGGGTGGCTCAGTCAGTTAAGTGTCGGCTTTGGCTCAGGTCATGATCTCACGGTTCCTGGGTTTGAGCCCCGCGTCGGGCTCTGTGCTGACAGCTCAGAGCCTGGAGCCTGCTTCAGATTCTGTGTCTCCCTCTCTCTCTGACCCTCCCCTGCTCATGCTATCTCTCTCTCTCAAAAATAAATAAAAAACATTAAAAAAAATTTTTTAAGTATACTCTAAGTTAAAACTATACTTGGAATTAGAACAATGGATTCCCCACTTCATGATAGCCACCATCTCTTGCGCAACCTGCATCCCTCCTCACCTACCTACACACACACATACATATAGTTTTCTTTCATAAACAATTCTGACTTTGTTCATATATCTCAAAATGGCAGTTATTTCGAGGAGGCTGATTTTACCTACAGTTCCAGAGGTTGAATGAAATCACTCTAAGCTATTCATAGTGATCTCATTACCCTCACCATGGTCTCTTTTGGGCACAGGCATGGCACAAAACCAATTCTATTCAATAGCACATGAGAGTAAATCTGTTGCAATGCCTCTGGCATTGAATTTTCTCACTTTAAATAAGGGCATAAAACAGGGTCAATTCTTTTGTCCACCTCTGGACTTTGTCACTGTATGCCAAACCTGGAACTAGTGCAGCCATTCGGGGACCAAGGGGGACCAGTGCCAAAGAGAAATAGAGTAACACCTGTCAGGTGATGTCAAGGGTAAAGTGGAAATATCCTGGACTTTAAAGTCAATCCTGAACCTTAAAGTAGTTTGTTTTTTTTAGAATGTATTAATTATTAAGGTTATCTTAGAGTGCTTTTCTATAATTTGCAACTAAAAGAATCAATAGAGAATTTCTGCCATTTGTGCCGGGAATTTAAGTTCTTTTTAGTGGAGTTTCTACCTATAAAATGCACATGGGATTGCTTTACCTTTCTAGACTTGTTGTAAAGAATCCAACAGCAATAAATTTTAAAAGGTCAAAATAAAAATATAGTAGCTTTTATGTGTACATATTATGTGTACAGAATACCATCACATAACCATTTTCTTCTGTGCTAACTTCATTTGTTGATAAATTACATTATTATTAATATAGTATGCTACATAATAATTATTATCTTATTACTTCTTCCCTTTCTGAGATAAGTGGAGGTTTAGAATATTTTATTCTTTGTTTTCAGAGATATTAGCACATATCACAACTCATGGTCAGGGCTTAACTACTGCTTGTTGGACTGAATTACATTTGATCAATAATAAAAATGAGTCAACTAAATCACATCTTTCTTGAATGCTTTCTTTGCAAGGCATAATTAGATACTACACACTAGAAATTTTGCCTCCTAGAATTTATACTCCAAATAAGTAATATCAAACTATATTGAATAAACATGACACTTTTTTTGTATTTCTTCTCATTTCAAAACGTTGATATTCTTCACCCTAATTCATGCTCAAATTTGTTAATGATACTTCGAAAGTTTTCTTTTTTTTAATAGTTTATTGTCAAATTGGTTTTCATTAAACAACCAGTGCTCTTCCCCACAGGTGCCCTCCTCCATTACAACCACCCCCCTCCCACTCCCCCTTCAGCCCTTGGTTCATTTTTAGTATTCAATAGTCTCCCATGATTTGCATCCCTCTCTCTCCCCAACTCTCTTTCCCCCTTCCCCTCCCTATGGTCCTCTGTTAGGTTTCTCCTGTTAGACCTATGAGTGCAAACATATGGTATCTGTCCTTCTCCGCCTGACTTATTTCGCTTAGCATGACACTCTTGAGGTCCATCCACTTTGCTACAAATGGCCAGATTTCATTCTTTCTCATTGTCATGTAATACTCCATTGTATATATATATACCACATCTTGATCCATTCATCAGGTGATAAACATTTAGGCTCTTTCCAAAGTTTTCTATTGCTATTCTATCTCTTTCAGTCCATTAAGTATCTTCATATCCCCACTTGTTTTTCTTCTGAACCTTTCCACATAGTTTTAAAGTAATCATTCCACTGAAGCTACAACTTTGGTCATACCACTTACTTATTTAAAACTGTTCAACAATTCCTCAAAGTCTACACACACACAAAATAAAATTCTTTCACTTGGCAGTATAAGTTTCCTACAATTTTCTCCCCAAAACTATTCATATCCATTACTGATTCTCATGTGTCTGTTAGTTTCCAAATTAGTCTACTTACTGCATGTTTTCTTAGAATATGCCCTGTGGAAGACCCACTGTATATTTGTGCTAGCCACTTCTACTTTATTTCTAATAAATGAATCCTAATATTTAAAATTTACTTTCTCCCTAGAACTCTCCAAGAAGCTTTTCCAATACTCCCATAATACTGTTTCTTGTACCATGTTCTAATTTATGCAGGAGTCATTTTGTAAGTCTTATCTCTCCAACACAATACAAGTTCAAGGATAATGTGAGTGTGGGATCACAGTATTCAAGCACTTCTCATATGTCATCACACCTCAATGGTAGCAGAAGTTAGTTCAATTGGAACACCGTTTGGGTTGCACAAAGGGAGTTCCCCTCACATTATTATGTGAATTTACTTAAAGGAGACATTACTTAGAATATGTTGCAGGAGTAATAAAATCAGCAAGTCAGAACAACTTTATAATGAAAGTTTTAATTAGTCTTTTTTAAGCACACTTTTAATTATATAATTCTGTGAGTGATTAGAATTTGTCTCTCTCCTATCTTCCATGTGGCAGTAAAGCTGCAAGCATAAAGAGATGTCTGACAGGCTTCTTTCTAGCACTGAAAAGAAATGAGGTTAAATCAAAAATGGTCATTCCATGTGACAAAAACAAACAGGTACGGATCTGACTTAAGAAATAGAATAACAATAGGAATATATGTGTTTTAGAGTAATGTGCCTTCTATCCAAAGACTCAGAACAGGCTTAGATAACTCTCACTGATGCATTTCACATGTTTTTATTCTTCCAGAAAATCATTCTATTCACATTAACACTGCAAAATTAAATACACTGTAAACTATTGTAAGCACTGTTCCTAGATAAGGAAGTATTTTAATAAGATTTAAGACCAAAAAAACCCCTTTATTCTGTTCACCCCAATTATATAAGTATTATTACCACTACCTAAGTGAGCAGGAGATGAAGTTGATCTTTCACACCTCCACAAGTCCCTTGGACGATGCCACTGCTGGCTGTCAAGCAGACTGATGGCTTTCACTGAGCCGTTCCCCATGCAAATTTCAGAATTCACTTTAACAGTCATTTGAACTGTCACAGTATGAATTATGGACTGAAGCACATTCTGCTTTGCCATTTCCAAAGGAAAACTCCTTGTGAATATCAAACTAGATGCAAGAAAGGTATTTTCAAGTCAAATGATTTAAACTATCATACCTAGCTTTAGAATAAGCTTTAAAAAACTACTTTGTTTCCATGAAGGAAAAAAAATCTCATATTTACATCACCTTTATTTTTCCTATAATAATTTATATATGTATATAAGTGGTACCCTTATTCACAGCTGTGCTTTCTTTTCTTTTAAAAATACTTTCCTTATATTACAGAATTGATATTTTGGAAATCTTTGTGTAAACCGCTTCTGTTAATATATGAGAGGATCCAAAATGAATTGAAGACACAGCTCTTTCCCTAGAAAGATATATGTTAAACCTGAAATAACATAATTGCAAAACAACATGAAAATAAGCAGTATTTTCTTAAAAAAGAAGCAAAATATACTTAATAGTCTGATTTGGAAAATGTTTTTAATAACTCTGGCTCTGTGTCTAGTTTGGGTACAGTCATGGAAAGGGGGATGACACGAACAGAGACGCAAGACAGCATAAGGTCATAGTACAATACAAGCATGTCAGCAGCCATTAGCATGTGAGGTGAGGGGTGATTTCTGTGAATAATTGCAGTGATTAAATTCTAAAAATGAAGGACTCAATTAATGAAGATCATTGAGTACTGAATTCGGTGGCTTAAATTTCACATAAAAAGCATTGGTGACATAGCATAGGTCTTAAAACACGACTATATGTTAAAATCACGTTCAAGAAGATTATGATGAAGCTAAGCGGGTTAAGTGGGGGCTGAGCTGGAGACGGAACATTGTTAGAGGTGGGGTGTGTAGAACAGACTCCGAACAGTGAAGCACACTGCCAAGTGTTCTAGTCATTTAAATATACAAAGGAGTGAAATTCTATCAAAAAAGAAGAAATGGAGATCGCGAATTTAGGAAAGTGAGCTTTAAAAAGATATAGTACAAAACCACTGCCAACTTGTGCAATGGAGAATCCAGGGAGATTATAGTGAGATTGGTGGTGATAGGTAAACTGAAAAAATACGTAGTTTGGGATTACTTTTATCAATTACTTAGCAACTAGAGGTCTGCTTTATAATTATGTACTTAATATATAGGTCTGTAGGTATATAGAAATATATAGAGCTACATAAGTAAAATCAGGATGCTTACAAAGTCTTAATGGAATGTTAAAGTCTCTATTTACTTTACACATGTGTACGAAAAGAAACAAAATTAATTAATCCAATGTCTAGGAGGAGGTGAAAATGACCACAATTCAGTCTTATGTTTTGGTTAAAATCTCTGTAGACTCTCCATTAAGCTACGGCCATCCTAGCCTCTACTGACAATGTTTACACCTCTGGTGCATGACAAAGAATATAACTCTAAACTCCTTGCATTCTTAAATGTTAATCGAAGCCATTTATATTTTTTTAGCTTTTGGAAGGTTTTTTTTAGTTAACTAATTTAGTTTAGTGAATGCATTCATGTTTTTAAAATTCTCATGAAATAGGCCATTTGGTTTCAATGCCCTCCCCATTTCCTTTATGTGAATCTTTTTAAATTGAAATTTAGTTGATATACAATGTCATATTAGTTTCAGGTGTACAACAGTGATTCATCAATCTCATACATTATTCAGTGCTCATCGTGATAAGTGCAGTTACCATCTATCACCATACAACATTATTAGAGTATTACTGACTATACTCTCTATGCTGACTTTTCATCACTATGATTTATTTTGTAACTGGAAGTTTGCACCTCTTAGTCCCCTTTACCGATTCCACCTGCCCTCCCACCCTCCCTCCACAGCAACCACCAGGATGCTCTCTGTATTTATGAGTCTGTTTCTATTTTTGTTTATTCATTTGTTTTGTTTTTTTAGAATCCACAATAAGTGAAATTGTATGATATTTGTCTTTCTCTGCTTCAATTATTTCACTTAGCTTAATACGCTTTGGGTCCATCCATGTTGTCACAAATGGCAAGATTTCATTCTTTTATATGGCTAATATAACTGCGTGTGTGTGTGCACACAACTATCTATTCATCTACTGGTGGACACTTAGGTTGCATCTATATCTGCAATCAACATAGGGGTACATATATCTTTTCCAATTAATGTTTTCATTTTCTTTGGGCAAATACATAGTAGTGGAACTACTGGATCATATGGTACTTCTATTTTCAATTTTTCCACAGTGGCTACACCAATTTACATTCCCACAAACAGTGCAACAGTGTTCCTCCTTCTCCACATCCTCACCAGCATTTGTAATTTCTTGTCATTTTGATACTATTCATTCTAACTGGTGTGAGGTGATATCTCATTTGATATGCATTTCCCTGACAATTGAGGATGTTGAGCATCTTTTCATGTGTCTGTTGGCCAACTGTATGTCTTCTTTGGGAAAATGTCTATCCAGGCCTTCTGCCCAATTTTTAATTGAATTATCTGGGTCTCCTTGGTATTGACCTATATAAGCTCTTTATATGTTTTGAATAGCAATCCCTTAAGTATATATAATTTACAAATATATTCTCCCATTCAATAGGCTTCCTTTTCATTCTGTTCATGGTTTCCTTCACTGTGCAAAAGCTTTTCAGTTTAATGTAGACTATTTTTGTTTTTCCCCCCTTGCCTTAGGAGACTCATTCAGAAAAAAAGTTGCTAAGACCAATGTCCAAGTGATTACTGCTTAAACTTTCTTTTAGGAGTTTTATGGTTTCAGTTCTTACATTTAGGTCTTTGATCCATTTTGAGTTTATTATTGTGTATGGTATAAAAGAGATGCCCAGTTTCATTCTTTTACATGTAGCTGTCCAGTTCTCCCAACATTTATTAAAGAGACTATCTTTTCCTTATTGTATATCTTTACTTCTTTTCCAGTTGGTTAACTGACCACATATGTGTGGGTTTATTTCCAGACCTTCTATCCTGTTCCACTGATCTCTGTGTCTATTTTTGTGCCAGTACCATATTGTTTTGATTACTATAGCTCTGTAGCATATCTTGAAATCTGGGATTGTGATGCCTCCAGCCTTGTTGTTTTTTCCCAAAATTGCTTTGGTTACACAAGGTTATTCAAATATATTTTAGGATTCTTGGTTCTAGTTCTGTGAAAAACACTATTGGGGTATTGAAAGGGAATGCACCAAATCTATGAATTGCTTTGAGTAGTATGGACTATTTAAAAGAAAGTTTTTAAAGAAGATACATGAAAGGTTCATAATCCATCAATAATCTCAAGGGTTCCCTTTTTTGTCCTACAAGATGTAACTGAAATACATTTATGAGTGTCCTGAAAATCTACTTCAAGTGAATAATTCTTTCTAATTATATCAGTACCTGGCAGTTGAGGATGTTACAAAAGTCTTATGAAACTTGCTGTTCTTTTATGATAGGAGAGTGAATGAGGATACTGCACACTAACTGAAGATCCACGGGAGCAATGTCCTTTCAACCCACACACCAAGTAAAGTTGTATTTCTCCTGAGCTACCAGTTTACTTCTCATCTTAGGCAACTGATCATGTCTTTTTGCTATGGCTAATTTTGTGGTCCATCTCCAGACTCACAGAATTCACATCGTGTATCAACTCTACACCTGGTTTAGTTTTTCCCCCTTATCTTTTCTTTTTGCTGTATTTCGATTTATTTTATGCTATTGCATGTATTTAGATGAGCCACTGCAAATTTTCTTTGGAATAATAAAACTAATAGGTTGAGTGACTTGTTAAACACATGGCCAGTAATTTCACAATACCCCCGTTTAAGCCTCATAGCCAGAGTTTTTGTTATCACCAGTAGAGTGGTTGTGAAAAATGAATTCCATTCAGGTACAAATACCTTAAACAGTAGAAGTGTAAGTAGGAAACCTCAATGTTCTGCTAACTAAATATCAAACAAACTAAATATCTAGCCATATCTAAAGAAAGACAATTGTAGATTAACTAAGTAGCAAAGAAAATGGAAATGGATGACCTTGCCCAACCCTTCCAAAGTGAACAGTTTAAGAGTATTAGTAAGTTAATTATATAATATTATATGATGCCTTTTTGATTCATCTACACTTTGTTTAAACAAACAAATAAAATCTGTTTTAGTTGTTTTACTAATTTATTTTAATCCACTCTCTCCAGAGTATAAAAAAATGCTTCCCATTTAAAGAAAATAATTCATTTTCTCCCATAAAATATTACAACTTTCAAAATTCATAGCTTTTCTTTTGAGTTAATCATTGTAATAATGGGCCCAGAGGGATCCAGATGCTATATGATTTTTTTTCTACTTTTAAAAGCATTTACATTTGTTTGCATTCTGTCCTGTTATTTAATAGCATTAAATCACATCTGTTTACATGATAAACATAGTTGATAGGCATAATAATTAGATTCTGGTTCTACCTTTTGTGATTATGTAACTTAGAACGAGCTATATATTTCTATACCTCATATAATTCATCCATAAAAAGGCGAAAATAACAGAATTGCTTAGAGCTGGTGTGAAGATTAAATGAAATAATACATGTAACATGCTTAGAACAGTGTGTGGCATACATTAAGCTCTTGATAAATGTTCCCTGATGTTCCCTGCCTTTATAACTACTAATTCAGTAGTACCATTCATTTTCACTTGATCTTCTGTATTTTCAGCAGAAATAGGTGAAATGGCACGTGAACTCTTGTGGAGAGATAGGCAAGAAATAAAAAAAAAATATTGAAAGCTCCCATTTGTAACTTGCCAATGTAACCCCTCCATGTGATGGAGGTGACAAAAGCCACTGCCATCACTCCTCCTAGGTACTTGTGCAGCTTACTGACCACCCTATGCGATTCCCAGGGAATCAAGTGGTATTTCAGTTTTTGACAGGCCCGAGACAGCAGGCTGTCCATTATTAAACCCACACATCTGGTCCCTGTTGTTAATAACTGGTTGTCTGCAGTATGTGGACAATCTACAAGTTGTCCCACAGGGAGTCAAATGAGGTTGAAATGTGTTAATCCTCTTTTATCCCTATTCACACAGTGATTTACAAGATGGGCTAAGTGTGCCCCTGTAATAACAATTCATCTTTATGATTCTGTGCAAAGTCCAGTACCAGAAAGCCAAGAACAAGCAGGCCTTTATTTCTTAGGTTCACTGTTTTTTGGCTTTGTTCGCAAAATCCATTTCTTATACATATTTACATACTGTGAAAATTGGAAGTAATACAACTCTGAGTTTAAGGAATGCATACACAGAGGGCATGATTCTCGCTCTTTAAAGCCCTGCCATAATTGCAGTAGTGCAGAGCACTAAAGCACAGTCCCAAAGAGAAGCCCAGTGAAGGCTCTGAACAAGAAAGGGTCAAAGAATGGGGGACTTGCTGCCAGCCACAGTCCCTCGTAGACAAGCTGAGCCTGACATCCTCGGTTTGTTTCTGTTTACCTTCACTGCTTCTATTTGTCACAAACAGGTAAAGATAAATGTGATCGATCCAAGACGAAATTGTGGAAAGAAGTCTTACTGTCTTCAGTCCCCCTCTTTTGAGGATCCTCTCCCCACCACCCCCATACTCCGGAGCATTTTCCCGCTACTGCTTTCAGGCTTTCCAACTAGAGCTCCAACTGACTCACTTCCCAACTCCAAACCCATGTGTACTTCCAAGCCAAAGGAGACAAACAAATCTAATACCACTGGTGCACAGAATTCGTTTACATAAATGATTTATTTTTCCAAGTATGTGCGGTGGTTCCTCCTTCCCTTGAAATTATGCTACATCTTAGATTCTCTTTAAGAGTTGGCTTGTTATAGTTATATCTAGTTACCAAGAAATAAGGTCAGAAATTTCTAATCCACTCTTCTGCTTCCAGATGATCAGATGCAAGGGATCCAATGCCATTTTCACAGTGCTTTCTTCGCTTCACGGAGCCTGGGTTTTTATTTATCTGCTGCAACAAGCACATGGTCACTCTGCTACACGAGATACATGCAAATTAGGCATTTCCAGCTCTGCTTCTCCATATCTACCCTACCTGGACAGAACATTCAATATGAGAAATGGCTCCTAAGCCCCTACCTTCCCTTGTATCTCACTTCCTACAACTCCACACAACCAGTTCTGAATTTGTACTGAGGATGAGATATGATCAGTGCTCCAAATGTTCCTTTGCTTTCTCACTCTGGTCTCCAAGTGATTTTCTCTTGTTGCAACTTTATTGCTATCTGATGATTAAGATCCTTGGGAAAGAATTGTTGTTTTCATGATCCATTAAAAAAATAAAAATAACCCATATCTATCAAGGCTTGTCAAAAAGTAAAAGTAACTGTCCTTCTGGATCATTATCTATTATTTAGATTATTTTTAATTAGCAATATAAAACTCAGTAAAAGTATTAGTTTATTTTTTATTTTTTTAGTAAAAGTATTAGTTTAAAAACACCTTTCTTTTATTTTATTAAGTTTATTTATTCATTATGATAGAGAGAGAGAGAAAGAGAGAGAGAGAGAGAGAGAGAGAGAGAGAGAAAGAAAACATGAATAGAGTATGGGCAGAGAAAGGAGAAGAGAGAATTCCAAGCAGGCTCTATGCTAACACAGTGCAGAGCCCAACATGGGGCTCAAACTCACTCACCATGATATCATGACCTGAGCCAAAAATCAGCAGTCAGATGTTTAAACAACTGAGCACCCAGGCGCCTCTAAAAACATCTTGACTGAAAAAACGTATTAAGTTTTGCTCATGTGGAACACTTGGTTGGCTCAATGGGAAAAGCATGCAACTCTTGATCTCAGGGTCATGAGCTGTAGCCCCATGTTAGGTGTGGAGATTACTTAATAAGTGAACTAACAAACAAACAAACTTAAAAATAAGTAAGTATGCTCACAAGAGGCCATGCTAATTTAATTTCAAACTATAAATACATAAAGCAACTGGTTAGATTTCAGTGAAATAATATTTCTCTCTGCTTCACTTTCTAAAAGTAACTTAGAGGATGGTGCATAATTAGACAACATTAGCAATACATAAATACACTAATAAAAACAGATTAACTACCAATGACAAAGTAATTATGAATATGTAAAACATTTTAATAAACAAGAACATGATTTGGAAAAGCCAATAAAACTATCACATTCACTATTAACAGCAAGAGAGTAAAAGCATAGCCTAAAGTACAGGAACACCTTATGACTAAATATAATGTTAATTTTTATTTTGTACTAATAATGATGATGAAAATTATAAGGGTTTCACCTTCACTTGCATTATTTTCTAACTATCTTTCAAATATAATTTTGCAGAAGCTGAATGACATTACTAACAAAAAAGGGTAAGTGTGTAATAATTTTGATAAAACAAGTTAGCTGAAATCATTTTCTTGGTCATCCATAAAGAATTCTATTTTTGCACCCATCTTCAAGACTACTTGAAGCTATAGAGAAATTATTTAGTAAAAAGTTTAATCTCCTAAAAATGTCAAATAACTTATGTAGAAAATGAAATTACTACATCCCAACCACCCTTATTCAAGACTTGTTATATGTAGAAGTACTCTGAAAAGTTATGAGTGTAATACTCACAGAACAGGTGTTATTAACACACAAGCATATACATAAGGTGGATATACATATACATATATATGTATATATGAGAGTAGGTAAATGGATGACACTTTAAAAGTAAATTCTATGTAAAACAAACAAAAATAAAAATAAATAAATTCTATGTAATCTGAAAGACCACATTTCATTGTTAATCAGCTTAACAGTAACCCACAACCCTCGGACCAACTTGAAAAGCCACGTTTCAATTTCAATCAGGTCAAAAGGAAGAAATCATCTACTTTTTTATAGAAAACAATTCCTAGTAAATATTGATCAACAAAAATTATTTAAAATGCATATTTCTCTGCATTATATATAGCATACTATATATCTAAAGTCTTTTTTTGCACCACTACCTACTTCAGTAGTAGGTAAATTTTTATTTCTTTATTCATGGAGATTTCCCTTCATATAAAAGACAGTGTTAAGAAAACAACATTATCTAGATTCTCTTAACAATACTTAAATCAGTTTTATAGATATTGCATATGAAAAGTTGATTCCACTGTATAATTATATAGTAAAAATAACATTTCATTCTTTTTACTAACACAAAATATTTTAAAAGTGTATTTAATGACCTGGACTTATAAGTTTAGAATAAGTACTTTAAAATAAATGACTACTTTTCAAAATAATATGTAATTTTGTTATGGGAGATACAATTTGTAGGTTATGTAAATGTGCCATCCCAAATCCATTCCTCCAATTTAATTTTATTATATAAAGCAATATGCTTGTATTGTGTGATATTTAAAATTGCACATACTCCAGAAGCTATCCAAACATTTTCACCATTTTATAAATATTTCTAAACTATTAATTGATTGGATTGCACTCTTTGTTCAAATCCTTTTATGTTTTCAATTACTACAATACATTAGGTGACTTGCTTACATCACTTTTAAATGCCACCTATCAAACATGAAAGGTACACTTAAAATTACTGGAGTTGAAACAACAGACCAGATATTTGAAATCTGAATAGCATTAATTAAATAAAAGCCCTACTCCTATATGACTACAACTGAGAGTTGTCCATTAACAGTAATTTATCAACAGTTTTGACAATTTATCCACATCAAGTGCATTGTGCTCCAAATTTTAAAATTATTAAGTCATGATGAAGATGAGAAGGGATTGTTCTGTCTTAAGCCATTTAAAACTTGAAAATTACCCACCCTTAACCACAAGAGAACATTCTAAATCTTTATTGTTTCATGAATCATAGAAATATCAAAACAAAACAATTGATTATAACACTGCTACAATTCTACATTTTACAGAATGGCTTCCATATAAAACCAGTTAAATTCTGTCTCTAGTCATATTAGGTTTCATCACAGAGTAACTGAAGACACTAAGTATCCTAAGTATTAGATTTAAATGATATTGAACACTTTGAGCCATCCCTAATATAGTGACAAATAGCAAGTGCAAATAGCAAGCAACCCTGACTATCCTATCTACAAAGGGTACATGCTCTTCTTGACAGTCTTACAATTGAAATTCTGCAAAAACATCATCATAACATAAACAATACTGTCAACATTTGGGGGAGGGGAGCTTAACTCTAATCATATCTGTGAACACCTGACCAAGCACTGTTTCATATTCATCCTCAGATTCTTCCTACAACCTAACTTAATAAAGTCCTGAGATGCGGCATGTAGTTAAATATTAGCTGAATGGATAAAAGACCCCTGAAGAAATATTACATGGACCACCTGAATTAGATTTTTGTATTTTACTCAGGATGCCAAAGAAATAAATGTGAGTCATATATGAAACAGACATCTCTAGGCTTTAGCGGTGTTCTAATTTAGCAACTCTCAAACTTATTTCATGGCCTCAGAGTCTTATGTTTTTCATGTGCTAAATGTGCAGTTATTTACAACACTATGTCTAATTCTGTTCTTTTATGTCGTACTCAGAAAAGGTTATCAGAATGCAATTCAAAGAGAGGTAATTATATAAAGATGACATTGACACACATACACACAAAGTCCCTACATATTTCATATATAGATATGTTATATATATATATACACACAGACATGTCACATGCATTTTACATATCCTTACCAAAAGGTAATATAGTATAAATTTAAGTGAACTATCCAAGGTTAGTTCACAGAAAGTCTATGGTGTAGAGACCACCAAAATTCTCTTTCACCACAGTCCCTCACACATCTATCATATGCTTTACTCATTTTCACATTCCAATCAATCATGCCCTACTAAGATTTAATTTAAAATTCTTAACATGAAGAGTAAGGTAGAAAGTGTCTACTTTCCCATCAGCTAATTCCTCCACCGTATCTGGGATGTGACACTAGATGGAAAAGATACCCATCTTGGTTCAGATTCTCCCAGCAGCACACCTTGAGATAAGGATTAGAGCCTAAGTAGTTTATTTGGGAAGAGATCCCAGAACTGAGCTCCCCAGTAGGAGAGAGGGGGGAAGAAAGCCAAAAGAGCTTGTAATATCAAACCAATTTACCTCTGTGGGCAGCTGGAGCTCAGTCTCATTGGACACAGTGTAGAACATGTTTTAGAATAATCTCAACCAAGGAGTTAGAAAGCTAAGGTATTTATCTAACAATTCTTTATTTACTCAGTGTCACTTCTGGCTTGTTCTCCAAGACCTGGGGAGCTTCTGAGACCAGGGAGAGAAAGCAAGCAAAAAAACTCAGACAGAGACTATTCATAGAAAATAGCCTAGAAAATATGGACAAAACACTAAATGTTTCTATTGGTATAAATCATCTAACTATTTGTGTATAAAAGGGTCCTTTCTCAGCTCCATAAGAATTGAGTACATGATAACTGAATCAAACAAGAAGGCTACTCAGTCTCAGTTGCAAAGAGAAATTTATGCACATATGAATGACAAAAAAGATGATCTTACTTACTGCATATTAATTTAGGGTTGTGAAGAAAAATAAAAAATAATTGAAAATTGCAAATCATAAGTGAAGAAGGTAACTAACATTTAATGAGTGCCTAAACTGTGCTAGATGCTGTCAAATTATTCGTACAATTTCAGACAAATTAAATGGAAAGAATTTAGGAGCTTCTTGAGGAATCTGAGTCACAAAGAACAGAGCCCCCCCCATGTTCACTTATAAGATATATTACCAAGACAAGTATTTAATTGCCCATAAACTTAGTTTCCTAGTTTGTATACACATTTACATACATACATGTACCCCTACACACACACACACACACACACACACACACACACATACATACCATTAGTGTAGCTAACATATAACACAAGCCAGTACTTAGTGCCAACTGTTAGTTTTGTACCTTACAGAAATTATTGAATCTCATAATGGCTGAATGACTTGCCCAAGGCAACTCAGCTAGAGAAGAAATGAGCAAAGGATGGAAGGCTGAGTCACTATTAATCCAAGGATCTTCTCATCAAAGATAGACAACAATGGAACCAAAATTAAATATTAAGTTTTCATGACACCACAAAACTAGACAAATAAATGAACATTTTTAATGTTTAATATCTCATTTTAATATTGTAAATTAAACTTAGCAGAAACTTTGATTATAAGAGATACATTAATAAATGTGTAAAACTTTTTTAATATAGCAGTGACTTAACTAGTATAGTATTCAACTAATGAAAATTATTAATTACTGAAATATATCTTCAGCATCCTTTAGAAAAATGAGGGGAGCCACATGAACAATTACTATCTTGGATACAATACTAAAAAACAAACAACACTCTCACCACCTAATCCAAAATATATTTTCTATGAAATTCAGTCCATCTCACACTTTCCACAATGAGGATTTCTATTCTTCATGATGATCCTTAGGTCCTCAAGTAACAAATATAGATTCAACCACTATGAACACGATGGTGCATTTGATAAGCCACTTAAACTAGGCTAATACAGTTTATCTAAAAGTCAACCAACACTGCAATTTGTTTAAATATTCATATCCTTATCTCAGTCAACCAGAGCACCTTACTTTCCAAGCATACTGATAAACTGGCATTTGTTCTTTTAATTTCTAACAAATATATATCTGCTTTACCTTCAAAAAAGATTGCACTGAAATATTACCCTCAGAAATATCCTTATCTCTTTAAAGTCCTAATATGAGACCAAAGAAGAAGTCCAAAATTGGTGCTCAGGTAAAAGCCCCTGGGCATAAACACAGGAGTTGGTATTGAAAGCTGAAACGGTGAGAACAAACCCAGTGCTGAATGGAGAGAAGATTTTGAACAGGACCAATAATGGATCTTTTATGTAATTAAAACAGAACACTGGATCCAAACTTCAAAGAAATATTTCAATTGAGTTGAGAGAGCCTCGTTAGTATACATAGATTATTTAAAAACAAAAACATATGGCATGTGACACATGAAAGGACTTCCCAGAAAATACTAAATTCAATGAAACATAAAATGTGACTTTCAAATAATGAACCAGATAACCAGAGGAATTTCAAAAGTTTGACTAGGCAAAGCAGGGACGCTCTACATAATACGCAGGAGCAATATTTTGCTGATAATGAATATTCTAGTTTTGAAACTTAGTTTTAATCTTGTGACATATATACTAGTGAGGTTAAAAATACATTAATTATGAAAAGGTTGGATCATGTTATACAAACACCATTATTAATCATAGTCAGAGTTACCTGTTCAAAGTGAGTATTTTCCATTGAAAACGTCATTTTCCCTAACTACCTGTTACATATTTAAACCAAGTGTCTACCTACAACTCCAGATGTTTAAAGAGTATAAAATTCCCAGTAGTAGGTAAACACCTTAACAAGACAACACTGACAAGGAGTAAGTAAATAGGTGCAAGAGATTTAAGTTTCTTAGGTGCTTTTTCAATTCCCTTGAAAACATTTTAGAATTTGAGGAACAACATGTAAAAGGGAAAAAATGAAAATTATATGGCACTGATACTGCGTGCCATTCGGATGTATTCTCATTCTCACAGCATCCTTATACACACCCTAGGAAAAGCACAGATAGACAAAAGAAGAAGTACCAAATAAATGCAATAAATATATTGCAAGGACAAGAAAGTGAAAAGGAAAAGCGTCCCTTGTCTATAGCAATTGCTCTACACAGTCAAAATGGAGAGACATGTCAAAGAGTCCCTTTCCCTCCCTCCCCCAGTCTCTGGCTCCCTTTTTCTTGTCTCCTTTTCCCTCTTCAGCCTCCCCATCTCGGTCCCTTTTTCAACTGTATTGACAGAGCAAGCCTGCACAGCCCCACTTACCTGTCGTCGTTTTGCCATCCTTGGTCCCCCAGCAGCAAATCCCGAAACCTGTACCTGGGAGGCAGAGGAGGCACTTCGCTCTCCAAATCAACCATCCTTCCTCAAAGAGTGGGAAACAGAAAACGACGACCAGAGGAGAGAAGCGAGAGGAAAAGAAAATCGCGCGGAGTGGAGGGAGAGGACTAACAAGACGCGGTGGTCCGGGCAGGGACGGGGACGCGGAAGGGGCCTGGGCGGGGGAGGGGTCCGCTCCGAGCCGGAAGCTGAGGCTGAAAGGGGGCTGGATCCTCTCTCCTGAGGGTGTGATGGGGATGATGCAAACCGAGCCCAGGAGCAAAAGTCTGGCTCCGACTAGAATCTACGCTGCCAAGGAACCGCCCCCAGGCTCGGCACCGCCTCTGGTCCCCAGGACCCGGGGGAGGCGGGAATGCAAAAGTTACTTCGCGGAAAAAAAGAAAAAAAAAAGGGGAAAAACCACGCTTGGCGCCTAGAAAGAGGGGAGAGGGCGTGCGCGCAGCAAGCTGGGGGGGCACTTTCCTAAAAGGCGGGTCTAGGAGCCTCCTCTGAGGGCAGTCCCGGCAGCGGGTACCCGAGGGCGTGCGCGCGGCACAGCCCGGAGCCGGCGAGAGGGGTACCGTGGGTTTGGTCCCAGTGGCGGCCAACCCGGCTCTCCCCGCCGGAGCCGTCGCAGCTGCCGCCGGGGCCCAGCCAATGAGACTCCCCCTCATTAGCATAACACCGTGACGGCACGGAGGTGCCGTGGGGACGACCAATGGGGGCGAGCCTAATTAGAGGATTCCCGGGCTCCAGACCCCTCTCCGGGAGGCGGGGGCCGCAGGGTGCGGGGAGTGTTCCCAGGTGCTTCGCGGGGCTCGCCTTCAGCTCGGGAAAGCGGGGTGGAAAGTGCACTTTGGTGAGGAGGGAATCCCCGCCCTCAGTCCCAGGAAAGTCCTTTTTTTTTTTTTTTTTCCTTCCCTCTAATGGTCTGAAAGAAAGAAAGGTGTTTCCCGGCTTCTGGAAGAGAATGTAGGGCCACTTTAGGCCGCTGAAGAGAAACATTCAGACGACGGCTGGGAAAGCACACCGAAACGCACGGAGGATTGTGTTGCTAGCAGTGTCCGTTACATTACTGTTGCTGCTGCTTGTTGCGCTGCGGGCTCCCAGGTTGCGTGGCCTTGCCTTTGGAGGGGCCCCCTTAGTGGCCCACCCGGTCAGAGGAAGAAGTGAACCCAAGAGTCCAGAGTTGGTTTTTCAGTATCAGCCGCAGCTTCTAGGAGAACCTTCCTGCATAAGCCCTAGGTCTGCACACAGGTCTTCCGCCTAGCGCGGATTTCATTCGGGTCCCTACAGACACCCCGTACCTAACCACCTGAGAGGCCCTGGGCCTGAAGACACAGAGAAGACCCGACCCCTGTGCCCTCAAGAATGTCATGCTTTGCTTGGAGGAACAAGCTTCTAGATGAAGTGATACAGTAGGAGACACAGTAATCAAACAGCATAAAAAGAGATTTGAAAATCTCAGTGAGATAGCACACTTATTCGTGGAGGGGTCCAGGAAGACGTTGAAAGTGAACCAAACCTTCTATGCTCCTTTGCAACCTACTTAAGGTAACGGGAGAAAGCGGTGAAGCGAGCAGAGAGAATGAATGGTAAGCGGAGGGTAAAAGTGATTTTAAAAACAGTTTACTCGGGAGACGGTCTAATACGGTATGATGAATTCTCAGTGAGGTCATGTGGTGGAGGGTGTCCACACAAAGTGGAAATGCAAGAAGGAATCAGCAAAAAGATAGTATCGAATAAAATAGGATGAGTTCCTAAACCTGAGGAATCACAGTGGAAATAAAGTGGTCATACCCTTTGTATCAGTTTTCAAATTCCTGCCCACTCTTGCAGACCCAGCTCAAATGACGCATCCTCTATTAGATTTCCTGATTCTTCCAGCAAATCATGGTACCTTCTTCCTTTGAACAGTTCACACCCCTTGTCAGTATTTTGCTCTTAGTACTTATATATTCCGTCCTGCTCCCCTGCCTCTGGCTTATCTTTGTAGCACAGTACTTTCAAATTAGCAAAATCTCGGCAAATCTGTAATGAGATGCATTCAAAGCTTTTAAAACCTAGAAAATTAATATTTTTTACTGTACTCCTTTGCAACCTACTTAAGGTAAGGGGAGAAAGCGGTGTAAAATTAATATTTTTTACATTTACTGTAGTTCCAGAATTAGGCATTTGTTTATGTTTCTTTGGCATGAGCTTTGGTAATCACTTTGCCAAATGAGAAAATTATATCACTATGTTGTTAGTTTGTGGCAGGTGCGGGAGGAAGGGGGAATTAAATGTCTGATATATTTGGGAGCTTATCATTTGCCATTATGATAACTCTATGAATTTTATTTTTTTAGTATTCCAGGTTAGTACTTTTATTATAATAGTCTGCCTTTATATATTTGACATAAATCCAAAATTTTTAATATCAGCAACAGACTCAAAAGGCACTAAGAAAGAAAAAATTAGGTATTGAGTGTTAGACTCCTGAGAAACTGGAGGTCAGTGGCTAAAACAACAGCATTATATTTTTTTAAATGCTGTGCACCCTTATTTTATTGTCACAGTCTTAGTTATTTGGTTTCCAAGTGCCCAGATAACATTTTAGGAGGAAGCAAGTGCACTATAAAGAAAAAAGTAAAATCCTGCTCAGCCAATGCTGCCGTAGCCCAGCTGTTAAGGATACAGATGGTACAAAGTCTCCTAATGTGCCAAGCTAGGTCAGTTGGAGACCACATCGTTAATAATACACCTGATGTTCTGTTTGCCTCTACATTGTCAAAGTAAATGTAATTTAGGAAATTCTAAATGTATATTTAAGAAAATTCTAAAAATAATGCAATATAAAAACTACTCTCCTGACATTCTTCCAATTAAGTAATATTTGGGCACTGAAACTTCAATTTGTAACCAAAAGATCCTTTTGCTCTTCTCTATATTTTCATTTTTCTTTAAGCGAACTTTTATTTTTTTTGTCATTAATTTTGACTTCAGTTCTCCCACCTATCTTTCTACACTTATTTTTTTTCATGTCATATCATGTCATTTCCTGCTGTTAAAATATAGTTTCTGCTCTCACTGTTTTATCTTGGTTTCTTTTTTCACTGTGCTCTTTTAATATCCCATTTCATAAACTTTTTTTCTCTCTGCATCTATGGAAGCTTTTATTTTATCATAACATGACATTCAATTTTTAGAAACAATTATAAACATGGTTCTGTACATTACAATTTTGCACCTTACTCACTGGTGTTCTTAACCCCCCCCCCCAATCAACATCTAGTGTAAGTCAGAGCAATAGACTAGTTGATCCACACTAACAAAAGGGCACTCACCAAAAATCTTCTGATCTATTATTACTGATGGAGTAAAAGTTTCAAGAATGAGGATTAGGAAGAAGACTGATTCTCTAGATTAAATATTTTTCTAAAAAATACATTTGAGAATATCTTCTCGTTTCTTCCCTTTTTTTATTTTTAAATAGTTTATTGTCAAATTGGTTTCCATACAACACCCAGTGCTCTTCCCCACAAGTGCCCTCCACCATCACCACCACCTCTTTTTCCCCCTCCCTTTTCCCCTTCAACCCTCAGTTCATTTTCAGTATTCAATAGTCTCTCAAGTTTTGTGTCCCTCTCTCTCCACAACTCTCTTTCCCTCTTCCTCTCCCCCTGGTCCTCCATTAGGTTTCTCCTGTTTTCCTGTTAGACCTATGAGTGCAAACATATGATATCTGTCCTTTTTTAATAGGAAAAAAATTCTTAAATCTTTGATTTCTAATACATTGATTATACTAATATTTAAATAAAAAAGATTCATTCCCATGAGGGAAGACTGATTCTATTAACAATATGTAATTTACTGATAATTTTCTCGTGACTAATGAACATAGTTGGAATCATAGAATATGAGAGGGGCCTAAAACTGCACAGCATGTGCATATTGCATATGTCATTTTTATGACAAAATTCTCAAAACTATCAGTGATTATATCTACTTACTCTGTAAAAGCTATTTGAAAATGAATTTTAAAAAGAAAAAACCATATATATGATAAGCTACCCACTTCATAGATGGTTCAAGGCACAGATCTGTGGAGGCAGAAAAAGTATGTTCCACATCTATTCTGATAACATCATTTAGCTTCATAGATGGTTCAAGGCACAGATCTGTGGAGGAAGAAAAAGAAAGCATATTCCACATCTATTCTGATAGCATCATTTAGCTATATAACAACATCTCAGTGTGAAGAACACATGTATTCAATTCTTTTTTAACAAGTATGTATTTAGTAGTTAGTATGATTTGAACTTCTTGTGGTCTCATTGGTGTAGGGAGGGAAGAACAGACATCCAGTCACCACAAGAATGTGATAGGTCACACTAGTCATTAGTGCTGGCTGCTCTGTTGTTATGGAGCACATAGAGACATCTAATTCTGGTTGGCGGAAATCAGGGAAGGCTCTCTGGACGAGCTGACATCTAACTGAAGGATGAAAATGAGAGAATGAGTAAGGTGGAGGCCAAAGCAGTAGAAATAAACATGTACAAATAGTTAATACAAGAAAGTAAAGTCATGGGTGCCTGGCTGACTCAGTTGGATGAGTGTGTGACTCTTGATCTCTGAAGTCATGAGTTTGAGCCCCATGTTGGGTGTAGAGATTACTTAAAAATAAATAGATAAACTTGAACAAAGAAAGAAAGAAAGAAAGAAAGAAAGAAAGAAAAAGAAAGAAAGCAAGCAATGGCAGATTCTAGCAAATGCAAAAGTATCATGTAGTTGGAGCTCAGATAGGTACCTCTATGGCAAGGAAGCAGAAACAGAGCAAGAAAAATCAGCAGGAAGATTGGCAACTATTTACTAAGAACCACATGTGAAGGGCCCTTCCAGACCATGGCAACAAGTATGGGTTTTAATTTGAAGACAGTGACCATTATTTTGAGGACTTTCAGTAAGTGACAAAGATCACCATGGTAGCTGTGTATATAATTGATTGGTGAGGAGTGGAAGAATGGAGACCATTTATGAGCTTTTCAGTATTTCAGGTGAGCTTTGCCAGTTGTCTGAAGGGAGGCAGTGGTTACAGTGTAGATGGAAAGTGGAGGACAGATATATAGGAAATTAAGAAGACAGTATTGACAGGACTTGATAATTGAGAGACTCTGAAAGTTAACGGAGAGTGAAGAATCAATGATACTTTCTAGGCTCCTAGGATGAGTAAATAGGTGACAAGTAGTCCTGTCAGGCAAGATGGGAATACAGAAATAGGTTTGAGAGAGAAAATGATTACTTTGAGCCATCACCAAAAGATCACATGGAAAAGTCAAAAGTTTGAATATATGGCTCTTATTCACAGGAGTAAATTTTTGTCTGGAAGTTAGGAAACATCAATATAAATGTGGCTGTTGCGACAGGGAAAGGATAAATACACCTGGTCCTTTGTACTGTGAGAAGAGTCAGGCAGAGATGGAGCCCCAGAAAGGTGCCTGGGGAGAAGGGATGGATTAGCAAGGGAAGCACAAAGCCAGAGGGAGTACAGTTTCTGCCACCAGAGTGAAGAGACATGTGTTTCTCTATTTTCTTGATTAGTTTTATTCTGTGACCCTTGATTCAAGCTCAAATAGATTCTATCTACAGGAAGGAAAATGTAACAAAGCCTGTCCTATATTCTAAGCATGTACAGCTACATGAGCAGAATCATTTTTATTTCAGTAACATTGAAAAGAAGAAGCAGTAAAAAGAAAATGAAAAGGCAGAATACCATTCTCAATTCACAAATTCCACCTGAAAAAAAGTACAGGTAAGTTGTATAAAGGAAGACCATTTGGAGATTTATGAAGATATGCCAACGTATAACATTATCCACCCAATACTTCCAGTGTTTTTTATCATTCTAAAAATAAAACTTGTCTGAAAGCTAAATTGTGTATGTAAACATTACAATGGAAACCTGTCAGGAGACAGTTGACTTTTTATTATATTAATAGGAATATCCTTTGTGATCTTCCTCCTTGCTTTCTTCCCATTTCTCATAGCTCCCTCTAAATGCACATCTTATTCAGCATCATTCTTAACAGTAACACATACCTCCATTTATCTGTGTCTAAACCCACTTCACTTGACTGAATTTTTGGAGGGAAAATACAGAGCCAGAGGGAGAACTATTTAGCACCAAATGTACTTCAATAATTTTGAAGCATATTCTTGCCCAGTACTCCAGGAATAACACCCACATCATTCTTCTACATATATATATATATATATATATATATATATATATATATATGTGAGGAATAAATCTCCAGCAGTGTTTGGAAAACTCCAGTTTTTATCTTGGATCCTTAGGTTGCTAGGATCCCAAATCCTGCTTATTGATAGATTAAAGGAGGCGTGTTGTTCATGAATCCCTCCACCCTGATCCTTGTCATCTCCTAGCCTGCTAAAGCAGGCTTGTCAATTAGTGGCTGACTAGTGAGTGAATGAGAAGCTTCACATAGGAATAGGTTAGGTCATATATCTTAGTCAAGCATCAGAGATTGAAATATTACAAAATTAATAGCTACAGTGTAACTACTACGTGCCCTGTATTATGTCACGACCTTTACAACAGTTCTGAAAACTAAGTAACATTGCCCAGATTTAAAAGATGGAATAAGATGCCGAAATGCTATCATCCAACTACAAAGTGCCAGAGTCAAATCTTTGACTTTGTGACTTCCAAGTACATATTCTTCCCAGTAAGCTGAGAAAGAAGGTTTATAGTCAGTACTAGTAAATATTTAATTACCAATTGGTAACCTAAATTATGAAATAGAATTATAAGATTCTCTTACTAATACCCTACTGATCCACTTGATCCAGCCCCAATTATCTTCTTTTCCACCTGGGGACTTCCCATCACTCGATTTTCCTGATCTTCTTCCTTCTTCCCAGGACTGCCTCATAACTTCTTTATCACTTCATCAGAGAAGACGTCCCTAATCACCCAACATAAAGATGTGACCTAGTCCCTCTCTATTATATAAGACTGTTATATCACGAATTTCAATGATCTCTTAAAAAGATTAACACTATCTAATTTTATTGTTTATTTCTTTGCTTTCTTTTTTCCTTGCTTCTCCACTCCCAACACTACGCAGGCTCCGTAAGGGCAAGGACCTCATTGGTTCTTGTCAGCATGATAAATAGCGCCTAGTGTAATAGTATAGACTTGAAAACAAAGTTTTCTGAGTGATACAAAACAGGAAAGGAAAGGAAGGAGGGGTTAAAATAAGGAAAAAGGATTTGTTCAAGTAATCACCTTGATTTTTCCATTCCAATCTAGGAAAATTGCATTGCACATTTAGACATTGTTTTTAAATGATTGTATATGCATCCGTGTGCACATATCATACTAAACTAAGAATGACATGCAAATTTAAAAATCATTTGTCAGAACCTTATAGATAGGTGTAATGGGCTCTTTATCATGCAGGGTTTGATGTGAAAGATAGAGTAATGTTTTTAAGAAGGAAAAAGCATATAGGGTATGGTCATAATACTTGAAATGGTTTTACTTGCATTGAGATATTGTCATTAGTCTTTACGGATTCCTCTTATTTAGAAATTTAATTTGTAAAGAGGAAAACTTGAGGTGATTTCTGCATTATTTCTATAAAATATCAACAACTTATATAATTACTGTCTGTTCATTCTAGTATTCTAAATGACGCCAGACTCTAGTTTAAAATGTATAATAATTAGACAGTATTTTATATTACTGGAATAGATAATTCTTCTCATTTCAAAGATGGTTAAACAGAGGCAAAAGAAAGCTAAAACAAGTCACTCAGTAGCCATTTCAGTAAAAATGATATGGAAGTCTAATTTTTCTGATTATTATGCCATATCCCTGGGCCACAAGCTAAGAATAGTTTTCATTGCAAATAACATGATAGTGGAAGCATAGTGCATAGCCACAAGTCAAAAAAACTAGAACTCTCTCACAGTTTTCTTATTCGCAGCAATATTAGATACAGTAAGGTTACTGGCATATATTAATATATAAGATCTTGACACTCAAATATTTATCTATATATGTTGTAAATATTAATTATATTACTTTTATATGCAAAGTTTGGATTTTTCTTTTATTTTCATATAGCTCACCACTTCAAGATAGTAAATAGTGGCTCTGTGTTCATTACCATCTTGATTTGTACAGTTTGTACAAATTATGAAAAATGTGAGCATTTCCTGTAAATTTTTCCATTACACAAAAATAAAAATGAAATTAAAAAGTACAAATACTGAGGCCAATGAAAAGATGTTAGGCATTCATACTTAGGAACTGAGAAAAGAGAGGAAATTGAGAGGCATGGCCATAACCGGGAGCTGTTTAGCTTACTTGAACTTTCTGATGTCAGTCTTCAGGAAAAGAACAAAATTGTAGAATACGAGATATATCACTGAAGCTGAAGATCTATCATTGAAGAGGTTGGTATGTAAAAGTGATATATTATTAGTGATTTCACCTTTTAAAGCCATCTGAGATTGAACTACTTCATTTGACATGTCACATGTATTATTGGAAAGTAGTTGGGGTACCTGGCTGACTCGTTGTGAATTCAAGCCCCACATTGGGTGTAGAAATTACTTATATCTTAAAAATAAAACAAAAGAAAGCAGTGAGTTAGCATGTATCTCGTGTTCCATGAAAATGCCACCTTTTTACCCTTAGATCACTCCAGCCTGAGGAGTACAAAAGCTGTACCCTACTATTTACGTACATTCACACACAAATAAAATCTTAGTAAATCCTTTGCTGCAATTCCATCATTTAGGCTCTGAACTCCAGAAGTCAGTAGAGCTTGACCTAAAACCTACCCTTCCTCTTTTGCCTTCCCTCACACCTGATCCCATTGCTTCCCAATCCAACCATCCAACTGCCTGAAAAGCAGTATTCTTTGTGATCAGATATACATGTTCTAAATCTGGACTGCTTTGATTTAGATCCTGACACTGGCATTTATTAGCTGCTTGACCTTGAGCAGTTTATTCACTGTGCTTCAGCTTCCCTTCTGCATAACAGAATAATTAGAGTGCTTATTTTTGGAGGATCAAACCCATTAATACATCTAAATATTTTAGAATGGTGTTCACTACATAGCTTGTCATTTTTATTACATGTGTATTTCAAAATGTAGGCATCCACACATTTAGAAGTCTTTTTCTTAATATAAACTCATCTTTGCTGTTTAGCAACTAATGAATTTAATTATGCTTTTCAAATTTCACACAACTGGTTGAACAGCTTTGATTATCTTTTAAGAGATAAACTAAAGTATGGATCCTCAGAGCAATTGAAACCACATAAATGTACCAAAGTTATAAAGAAAAAAATCAGGCTGTTCAGTGATTCTTCTAACTCCCATGGAAATAATGAAGATGGATAATCAGAAAAGTACCTTAAATATTCGCTAGTCAGAAGCCAGAGCATGTAGGCATTTAAAATTAAAACAAGCATCTTGAATTATATTCACATGCAAAGCAGAAAAAATATTCACCATATTGAGTTCAGATGCAACAAGCTGAACATGTGCCACAGAGCTAAATGAGTAATGCAATTTTTACACTGGGTCCACGCAAACTTTACAGTTGCAGAAAATAAGGATATGGCAAAAAGCAATCTGGAAATGTCAGAGCCAAATCAATAATTAAGAGGAAAGTTCATCACCTCCTACTCAAATATCAATACAAACTATATTGAAATCCTAATTAGTATGCAGAAATGCAATATATAATACTTAAGAACATTGAGATTAACATTTTTAACAAGGCATTCACTCACATTTATGAAACACAAATAAGAAACAACTCTAATTTGTCCTTTCTTTTTGCCTTCAGGCCTATGAGCTTCACTTGGACATAAGCTCTGGGAAAATCACCAAGTCACACACTGATACAGAAAAGCTGTATGCCATTAGATGTTAATGACAAGACAACCAAAATTGAGTTTCTCAAATAATTTTCTGATATAGATTATTTTCCTAAGAGTTAACTTTGTGTAAGTTTTTCTCAGAGTTATAAATTATATAAGGCCATGATTTCTCTTAAGACTTATCTGCATTATCCAAGCAACACTTCAAAATAATTTATCTATAGTTTAATATACTGGAACATGGATCAAATGTGATCAAGACTGTTAAATTAATAAATCAGAAGGCTTTGTTTCTTGGGGCATGTGGGTGGCTTAATTAATTGAGCATCCAGCTCTTGCTTTTCACTGAGATCAGTATCCCTTGGTCATGGATCAAGTCTTCCATCGGGCTCCATGCTAAGCACAGAGCCTGCTCAAGATTCTCAGTCCCTCTACCCATGCCCCTTTTCCCAGCTCGTGTACTCCACTCTCTCTATTTCTCTAAAATAATACATACATGCAAACATATTTTTTTTACAAAAGGCTTAATTTTTTACTTCCCCACCAATTATCCTTCTTTCTTATTTTTCTTCAATGTTTAAAAACTCTTGCTGAGGATCATTTTCCCGATAAATCCAGTCATAGATGAAGGACTGATGCCAAGGTCCTAGGAGCAGTTCAGTCAGTTAGAAAGAGGAAACTAGGGGCACCCGGGTGGCTCAGTCAGTTAAGTGTCCAACTTCGGCTCAGGTCATGATCTCGCGGTTTGTGGGTTCGAGCCCAGTGTCGGGCTCTGTGCTGACAGGTAGCTCAGAGCCTGGAGCCTATCTTTGGATTCTGTTTCTCCCTCCCTCTTGGACCTTCCCCTTCTCATGCTGTCTCTCTCTCTCTCTCAAAAGTAAATAAAACATTTAAAAAAATTTTTAAAGAAAAGAAGTTACAAACTAGAAGGTAGGTCATTTATTTATGCTGGAGTCATATGAGAGTTAATAAGTAGAAATGAATCAAGTAGGAGAGAAAACACAAATTCCTAAATCATCCTAAATAGCATTAAGGAGATCCATGTTAGAGATACTACAGAACCTGGATTGGACACTGAAGGAAGAACCAAGTCATCAAGTCAAGTCAAAAATGAAATGTAGAGATTCTATACGGGGGAAGATTCTAGAAACAATGCCTAGAGTAATAAGAGTTATAGAAAGAACATTAAGGTCAATATGACATAATCCAGATTAGTAGATTTTTAATTCTCAGCAAAGGAGATTTTGACACTATTAGTGAAGACTATGGACCAAAATGTCCTGGTGCGTTCCTTACCATGCTCTTGATTATTAGTAACAAAATACCTGAACTACAATGTCTTTTAAAAATTAAAGAAATCTATTATTGCACATACGAAGAAACTCAGAGGTGGACCAGCTTTAGCCAAGATGATACAATAATCTAATGATACCACAAAAGACTTAGTTCCTCTACATTTAATTGCCCTGACTTCCATGTCTCTCCCTGTGATTTATGATAATTACAGAAGCTCTGAGGACTAATTCTTTCACTTCCAACATAAATGAAAGCATATTTAAACCTAGGATTCCCTGCAGGGGCCCCTGGGTTGCTCATTTGGTTAAGCATCCAGCTTCGGCTCAGATCATGACCTCATGGTTTGTGAATTTGAGCCCTGCATCAGGCTTTGTGCTGACAGCTCAGAGCCTGGAGCCTGCTTCGGATTCTGTGTCTCCCTCCCTCTCTGTCCCTCCCTTGCTTGTGTTCTGTCTGTCTCTCTCTCTCAAAAATAAATAAACATTAAAAATTTTTTAAATAAATAAACCTAGGATTCCCTGCAAAACTTGGAGCTACCAGAGTAAATACCCTGAGCCATTGGTTTTGCATTCAGCAACTGAAGAATAAAGATCACAGAAACAAACCAGTCTTAAGATTTGTTCTTTCCTCTAATCCCTTTCAAAACAAAACAGAACAGACTTCAGTGACTCTGAAACATGCTTAAAGTAGAAATGTAAAGCCTTTTTAGAGATCGTGTTGTAATCAGGATATTGAGAAAATACATCCCAATTAATTAATTATTGGACTTAATATTTCATCTACCAACATCCTGTTCTTGTATATAAAGGTCCTATTTTTCTCATTTGATCACAATGGGATTCTACCACCCATTCTAACATACCTGCATGAGCATATGATCCAAAGTTGGCTCAAGCAGTATGGACAATGGAAAAGAGGAATCTTTCATGTAGAGATATCGGGAGCAAGAAATTCTCTTTCTGCTGGGGTTTCTAACTGGGAACTCAGTGTGTTCTTCACATGAACTTCAACTTGAACAACACAAGATAAAATACATGTCACTCCCAGAATATCCAGTCATAGTTATCAGTTGGTTCTCTTTTTACTTAAGATTCTGAATTTCTATCACTTGTACCTGAAAAAGAAATCCTAACCAATAAATGTAGGTATATTACATATGGCAATCTCCTCAGTGGTGCTATGAATAACTACTAGTTTTTTTGGCCCCATATCAGAATGATTTCCTAATAAAACTAAGTGATATAACAACTTTACATTTTGTTTTTCACCAAATTCTACTGCAGTTTGGGGGATGATTTTCAAATTATTGACATGCACAAATATTCCATGTTCAGGTCTACAATTTTACATTTGCAGTAATTACACACTCACCACAAAGCACCTAATCCCATAGAAAAATGTAAAGCATTCTAAAATAATAACAATCTTTGAAAGATAAGTAATTAAAATTAGTGTTACTTTTTCCATGTTTTGGCTATTGTTGACATTGCTGCTATGAACATGGGGGTACATGTGCTCCTATGCATCAGCATTTCTGTATCTCTTGGGTAAATCCCTAGCAGTGCTATTGCTGGGTCATAAGGGAGTTCTATGGATAGTTTTT
>NC_043702.1:152198164-152225707 GCF_006229205.1 Suricata suricatta | reverse complement strand
TTGGGAAGAGAGAGGGACGCAAAACTTGAGAGACTATTAAATGCTGAAAATGAACCGAGGGTTGAAGGGAAAGGGGGAGGGGGGAAAAGAGGTGGTGGTGATGGAGGAGGGCACTTATGGGGAAGAGCACTGGGTGTTGTATGGAAACCAATTTGACAATAAACTATTTAAAAAATTAGTTTTACTGACCAGTTTTACACAACTTTAGTAAACTAAGCATTCTCCTCTTCTGTAATTTTATACATTTTCTTCTGAATGTCAACTGAAACAGCAATCTAATATAAAAAAAATGAAGACTGCTATGTCTTCAATGGGACTAGGAGACAGTCACAGCCCAAATCACAAACTCCAAATAGAAATTTTAAAAAGATTATTAGGGCCAAAATGACAGAAGTGTCAAGAGGAAGTGCAAACTTTTAGAGATATTTTATATAGTGCAGAGGCCCCTCAAAGGAGATGGCACAACTCTGAAAGGATCAAAGAAATTTTACATAGAAGTGTGAGTGGAATACAGATGCTCTAAATTAAGGCTGATGAGTGAGGGAAGACTGAATAAAAAGCTACATAGGTCATCTTTTCAGAAAGAGGACAAGAAAAGGGAGACCTTGGTGATAGCTAATCAAAGCCATAGAAAAATAAATAGCTGCTAAATACATCATAGACATCTGGAGCATAGGGCTTTCCTGTGAAAATTCCAAAGACTTTCTGCTCAATAGACAAGGGAAAGGTAAATGATGAGCAGAGACTTTCCCTGTGAGATAACAAAACAGAGATAGGGAAGGTTATGTCCTAAACTTTCAGTGCTTCAGCTTTCATCTCTCACCCTTAATTAATTTCAACAAATATCTGAACCAGATACATATGCCCTATCCAAAATTAGTAAAAATCAGAAAGAAGTGACATGCACATAGATTAACAAATTAAATGAGTAGGAAAAGAGCAATGTAAGAAGAAAAAAGCATATAAAGAAAATACCACTAGAAAAAGATACCATGAATCAAAAGATAGTTTGTACTTAATCAAGTCTTTTTGAATTCAAACGAATTAAAGAAAACACGAGGACAAAACTTTATAAGATTAGACACAGGTGATAAAAACATAGAGCTCTGAAAAAAATGTGAGATAAAGCAATTCTAGAAATCAAATCAACCTTAGAAGCAGTGTATTCATAATATACACACATATTGTATTCTATATTTTGGAACATAACAATCTTAATAGAATCAAACAAAAGTTTAATTTAAAAATACTAAGTAAAACAGATATCTTCTAAGGAGTCTGAGTATGATTTTGGATCCATCTTACTCTGGCATCTTTAGAGTATCCACCTGGATAGATGAGCTCCTTAAAAATACCACTCTCTTCACTGCTCTCCCTGGAACAACAGAATAGATCCCGAGTCAAGGTCTGAAGGGCAAGACAGTATCAGGACTTGAGATTTCTGTGCTATGTGACACAAGGAGATAAATGACGATCTTCAAGTCCCAAACTCCACTATTATAGAAAGTATAGTGGTGATTTGTGTGCCAAGACTTAAAATCTTTAAATTACCAAGTTTCTGGAGGTTTACTCAGTTTTTCTGCACTCTCATGTGGATACAGAAGATAAGAATGCAGCCAAGCTAAGATCTTGATTGTAGCTGGTAAAACTAAAGCAGAGAACCTAACTTCACCATGTGAAGACTCCTGATGAACTCAAACGTGAGCAGGAGGATCTAAAGTCAGCTTACTCGAAATAAATCAGGCAGAGGACAGATACCATCTGTTGTCACTCAGAGGTCTAACAGAAGAAACCTAATAGGAGACCATGGGAATGGGAAAGGGGGGAAAAGAGTTGGGGAGAGGGAATGAGGCAAATCATGAGAGACTTTTGAATGCTGAGCACAAACTGAGGGCTGAAGAGGGAGGGGGGATGATGGTCATAGCGAGGGGCACTTGAGGGGAAGAGCACTGGGTGTTATATGGAAATCAACTTGGTAATAAACTATATTAAAAAATAATTAAAAAATAAATCAGCTTACTATACACAAGTCAGACCTCAGTGGCTAGCACATTCAAGTTTACTCTCAAGAATTAAGTGGAGACAGCAAGAGAGGTTCAAGATGGTGAGACAGCATGGAAGCTCTTAGCTTGTCTCATCCCTGAAAAGCAGCTAGATCAGCACCAAACCATTTTGCACACCTAGGAAATTGATCTGAGGATTAACACAACAATCTGCATAACTTGACCCACAGAACTTGGCAGAAAGAGACAAATTTATTTTTTTTCTTTTTCTAATTTATTTTAATTTTTAAATTATATTTTACTACATATTTTTATTTTTATGTTTTTATTCTATTTTGCTGTATTTCACTTTATTCATCATATACTTTTTTAATTTTTAAATTTTTCTTAACTTTTTTCTTCTTTTCTTTTCCTTTTTATTCTATTCTATGAAGCTTCTTTCAACAGGCAGTCCAAAACACACCTAGAATCTAGATACATTTTTTGATTTGTTTGTTTTGTTTTAATTTATTTAAGTTTTATTTTTCTTTTATTTTTTTTTCTTCTTCTAAAATAAAAAAATGAAGCAATTCACCTTAAAAGAAAGAACAGGAAGAAATGACAGCCAGGGGCTTAATCAACACAGATATGAGTACTAGCTGGGGTTGAAAAAAGCATAGAATCCCTTTCTGCAGAAATCAAAGAAGTAAAATCTAGTCGGGATGAAATTTAAAATGCTATAACAGAGACGCAATCTCGAAAAGATTCCACAACGACAAGGATGGAGGAAGCAGAGCAACAAATCAGCAAACTAGAAGACAAAATTTTGGAGAATAATGAAGCAGGAAAAAAAAGAGGGAAACAAAGGCAAAAGAGCATGATACAAAAATTAGAGAACTTAGTGATTTATTAAAAAGGAATAACATCCGAATTATAGGAGTCCCAGAAGATGGAGAGAAAAGGAGGCATACGGGTTATGTGAGTAAATTATAGTGGAAAACTTTCTTAATCTGGAGAAGGACACAGACATCAAAATCCAAGAAGTACAGAGAACCCCCATTAAATTCAACAAAAACCAACCATCACCTAGGCATATCATTGTCAAATTCACAAAATACAAAGACAAAGAAATAATTGTGAAAGCAGCAAGGGAAACAAAAACGTCCTTAACCTATAAAGGAAGACAAAGACAAATCAGGTTTGCAGCAGAACTATCCATAGAAACTTGGTGGGCCATAAAAGAGTGGCAGGATATGATCAATGTGCTGAATCAGAAAAATATGAAACCAAGAATTATTTATCCAACAAAGCTGTCATTCAAAGCTGTCATTCAAGCTGTCTGTTTCCCAGACAAAGAAAAACTAAAGGAGTTCATACCCACTAAATAAGCCTTGCAAGAAATTTTAAGGGGAGCTCTTTGAGTGGAGAAAAGATGAAACAAAGCAAAAACGACCAAGAGCAACAAAGACTAGAAAGGACGAGAGAACATCACCAGAAACTCCAACTCTACAGGCAACACAATGGCACTGAATTTATATTTTTCAGTACTCACTCTAAAAGTCAATGGACTAAATGTTCCAATCAAAGGACATAGAGTATCAGAATGGATAAGAGAACAAAACCCATCTATATGCTGCTTTCAAGAGACCCATTTTAGACCAAAAGACACCTTCAGATTGAATGTAAGCGGATGGAGAATCATCCATTATGGTAATGCTTGCCAAAAGAAAACTGGAGTAGCCATACTTATATTAGGCAAACTAGATTTTAAATAATGACTGTAACAAGAGATGAAGAAGGGCACTGTATCATAATTAAGGGATGTATCCCCCAAGAAAATCTAACAATTTAATCATTTATGCCCCCAATGTGGAAACACCCAAATATATACATCAGTTAATCACAAACATAAAGAAATTCATTGATAATAATACCATAATAGTAGAGAACTTCAACACCCCACTTACAGCAATGGACAGATCATGTAAGCAGAAAATCAACAAGGAAACAATGGCTTTTAATGACCCACTGGACTCGATGGACTTAACAGATATATTCAGAACATTTTATCCTAAATCAGCAGAATACACATTCTTCTCGAGTGCACATGTAACATTGTCCAGAATAGATCACATACTGTGACACAAATCAGCCCTCAACAAGCACAAAAAGATCAAGATCATACCATCCATATTTTCAGACCACAACACTATGAAACTCAAAATAAACCACAAGAAAAGGTTTGGAAAACAATGAAAGAACATCCTACTAAAGAATGAATGAGTTAACCAAGAAATTAAAGAGAAAATTAAAAAGTACATGTAAAGCAATGAAAAGAAAACACAAGGGTCTAAAACCTCTAAAATACAGCAAATACAGGCATAAGAAAAAAATACATATCAATCCAGGCCTTCCTAAAAATGGAAGAAAGTTCTCAAATATACAACCTAACCTTACACCTAAAAAAGCTGAAAAAAAAAAAACCAGCAAATAAATCCCAATACCAGCGAAGATGGAAAATAATAAAAATTAGAGAAGAAATCAATTATATCAGTTAATATTTAAAAAGTAGAACAATGAAACCAGGAACTCATTCTTTGAAAGAATTAACAAAATTGATACCTCTAGCCAGACTGATTAAAAAAGAAAAGGAAAGGACCCAAATAAATAAAAGCATGACTGAAATAAGAGAGACCACAACCAACACCACAGAAATCCTAACAAAAATAAGAAAATATTATCAACAATTATATGCAAACAAAATGGGCAATCTGGAAGAAATGGACAAATTCCTAGAAACATATAAACTACCAAAACTGAAACAGGAAGAAATAGAAATTTTGAACAGACTTATAACCAATAAAGAAATTGAATCAGTAATCAAAAGTATCCCAACAAAAAGTCCAGGACCAGATGACTTCCCAGGGAAATACGACCAAATATTTAAAGAAGAGTTAACACCTATTCTTTTGAAGCTGCTCCATAAAATAGAAATGGAAAAAACTTCCAAACTCATTCTACGAACCAGCATTATCTTGATTCCAAAACCAAAGACCCCACTAAAAAGGAGAACTACAAATCAATTTCTCTAATCAACATGTAGGCAAAAATTCTCAACAAGATACTAGCAAACCAAATCTAACAATACATTAAAAGAATTATTCACCACAATCAAGTGAGATTTATTCTTGGAATGCAGGGCTGGTTCAGTAGTTCAAATCAATCAATGTGATACATCACATTAATAAAAGAAAGGAAAGGAACCACATGATCAGAAAAGCATATGACAAAATATAGCATTCTTTCTTGATTAAAACTCTCAAGAAAGTAGAGATAGAATGATGATACCTCAAGATCATAAAAGCCATATACGAAAGACCCACCACTAATATCATCTTCATAGGGGGAAAACTTCCCCCCTAAGGTCAGGATCACTACAAGGAGGACCATTTTCACCACTGTTATTCAACATTGTGTTGGAAGTCCTAACCACAGCAATCAGACAACACAAAGAAATAAAAGGCATGCAAATCAGCAAAGATGAAGTCAAACTCATTCTTCACAAATGACATGATACTCTGTGGAAAAAATCAAAAGATTCCACCAAAGCTGCTAGAACTGTTTGTGAATTTGAGGAAGTTGCAGGGTATAAAACCAATGTTCAGAAATTGGTTGCATTTCTATACACCAATAAATGAAGCAGCAGAAAGAGAAATCAAGGAATTGGTCCCATTTACAATTGCACCAAAACCATAAAATACATAGGAATAAACCTAAACAAAGTAGTAAAAAATCCATACACTGAAAACTATAGAAAGATTGGGAAAGAAATTGAAGAAAACACACACAAAAAAGTGGAAAAACATTCCATGTCTGGAGGGAGGGCCCTTGTGGGGAGAAGCATGGGTGTTATATGGAAACCAATTTGACAATAAACTATTATAAAAAAATAAAAATAAAAATACAACATAAAAAAATTCCATGCCCATAGATTGGAAAAACAAATATTGTTAAAATTTTGATATTACCCAAAGCAATCTCCATATTCAGTGCAATCTCCATCAAAATAACACAAGCATTCTTTGCAGAACTAGAACAAATAATCCTAAAATTTGTATGGAACCAGAAAAGACCCTAAATAGCCAAAGCAATCCTGAAAAAGAGAGCCTAACTGGAGATATCACAATCCTGGACTTCAAGCTGTGTTAAAAAGCTGTAATCATCAAGACAGTATGGTATTGGCACAAAAACAGACACATCGATCAACAGAACATAACAGAGAACCCAGAATTGGACCCACAAATGTATGGCCAACAAAGCAGGAAAGAATATCCAATGGAAAAAAGACAGTCTCTTCAGCAAATGTTTTTGGGAAAACTGACATGCAGAAGAATGAACCTGGACCACTTTCTTACACCATAAACAAAAATAAACTCAAATGGATGAAAGACCTAAATGTAAGACAGCCATCAGAATCTTACGGAGGAAATAGGCAATAACCTCTTTGACCTCAGCCACAGCAACATCTTCCTTGACATATCTCCAGAGGCAAAGGGAACAAAAACAAAAGCAAACTTTTGAGACCCCATTAAGATAAATAGCTTCTGAACAGTGAAGGAAACAATCAGCAAAACTAAAAGGCAACCAACAGAATAGGAGAATATATTTGCAAATTACATATCAGATAAAGGGTTAGTATCCTAAATCTACCAAGAACTTATCAATTTCAACACCTAAAAAAAAAAAAAAAAGACACACACAATATCCAGTGAAGATATGGGGAAAAAACACGAATAGACACTTCTCCAAAGAAGACACCCAGATGGCCAACTGACACATGAAAAATGGTCAACATCACTCATGATCAAGGAAATACAAATCAAAACCGCAATGAAATACCACCTCACACCTGTCAGAATGGCAAAAATTAACAACTCAGGCAACAATGCTGGCAAGAATGTGGAGGATGCAGAGAAAGCAGAATCCTTTTGCACTCCTGGTGGGAATGCAAACTGGTGCAGCCACTCTGGAAAACAGTATGGAGGTTCCTAAAAAAATTAAAAATAAAACTACCCTACAACCCAGCAATTGCACTAGTAGGTACTTACCCAAAATATACAGGTGTGCTATTTTGAAGGGGCACCTGCACCCCAATGTTTAAAGCAGTGCTATTGACAATAGCCAAAGTATGGAAAGAGCCCAAATGTCCATTGACTGATGGATGAATACAAAAGATGTTGTATATATATATACAATGATACATTAGTTGGAGATCAAAAATAATGAAATCTTGCCATTTGCAACAATGTGGATGGAACTAGAATATATTATGCTAAGTAAAATAAATCAGAAAAAGACAAATATTATATGACTTCACTCATATGTGGAATTTAAGATACAAAGCAGATGAACACAAGGGAAAGGAATCAAAAATAATATAAATAAAGAAAGGGAGACAAAACATAAGAGATTCTTAAACACAGAGAACAAACTCAGGGTTGCTAGAGGAGTGTTGGGTGGGGGCACGGGCTAAATGGGCAAGAGGCATTAAAGAAGATACTTGGAAGGAGCACTGGGTGTAATATGTAAGTGATGAACCATTAAATTCTATTCCTGAAATCACTATTACACTGTTAACTAACTAACAAATAATAATTTAAAAGAAATGACCAAGTTCCTGAAATTCAATAAAATATTTTTACAAATTAAGAAAACAGATTAAGAAAATAGATATTGAAGAGAAAGGAAATTTAATATATACATATTCATTATTACTGAATATGAGAACAGAATATACATTCAACAATACCAATTATGAAAATAGAACACAGTAATACATGAACATGGAACATGTATCTTAAAATCCAAAGGTTTGCAGCTGTACCACCCTTAACATGCCCAATCTCATCTAAAATCCAAAGTTTGGCTATAATCATACTTTTCTGAAAAGAAGAAAATGAATTCTTTATAGATTAAAAGTGCATATTGGCATTCTAGAAAAAGTTGATCAAGAGCAATAAAACTAAGAAAAATATTCCACTGGAAGAAGCTGAATCAACAGACAAGTTATGAACATTGATAAAAGAGTTCATCAAGATTGTGTATGTAAGATAAACTTATACAATCTTTTCTAATGGGGCACCTGGGTGGCTGTCAGTTAAGCATTCCGCTTCATCTCAGGTCATGATCTCATGACTCGTGAGTTCGAGTCCTACTTCTGTGGGGTTGGTGCTGACAGCTCAGATTCTGTGTCTCCTCTCTCTCTCTGGCCCTCACCGAATCATGCTCTGTCTCTCTCTCCTTCAAAATAAACAAAATAATTTTTAAATTAAAAAAAGGACACACCTGATTAAAATTAACAGACCAATCACATTGTAAAAAAATCTGTCATTACAATATCTAAAACCAATGAGGGTTGATTTAGAAAATGTAAATAATATATAAGAAATGTCTTCGTATCAACAACAAAAGGTATGACTTCTCAAGAAAACCAAAGAGGCTGAATAGTATATGAAGTATAGGAAGAAATGTTTACATATATTATAACTAAAGAAATACAAATTAAAACAATAGTGAGATAGAAGGATGTAGGAACCCTCATGTACTGTGTGAGAATGTAGACTGGTGTAGCCATTCTTGACAGCATCTTTTAGTATGAAATTGTATTTGGTATACATAAACTTTTAGGGCCAGCAATATAGCTCCAGAAGTTTTCACAGTCATCCCCCTAAGGAAACAGTACAAGAGGGATATTATGTCATAAGGTGGGTAACAGGAGGTTGGAGCAATATTATAGTGGTGACTGTCACTGAGAGAAACGGACAATCTGCCTGTGATAGGTACATGTCATGGAAAACTATGCACCAATACATATATAAACATAAATAGATCCTGCAATATAATGCTGAGTACAAAGAATTAGGAACTAATGTGAGACCTACAGGAGAAAATATTTGTACAAAAATGTGAAATACATGTTTTTGAAGAAACTGCCCAAATAAATGTTTACCCATCAAATATTTTAATGTATTAGGCAACTGGGAGGAGGAAAAGAGAAACAGGAGAGGGAGGGGGAAAAAAGAGAGTAAGTAAATATGAAAATGAAAGCAGGAATGGGACATTGAGCTACAGTGTAAGATTATCTCCACTGCTTTTGATGCTATATTAGTACAAAATAATAAGTTAAAATAATGAATAATTAGTAAAAAAGAGAACAAATGATGTCAAAAATATTGAATTTCAAAGACAGATGAAGAATTCTACAAAGATAACATTCTATTCCTAAGAAAGGATAATTTCGTTCCATAGTAATTCTTCATAGTATTCTTCATAAATAATCACGTGTAGGCATAAAATGACGAATAAAAAATGAGAGGAGAATGGAAAAAAATCTACATATCTTTGTATATGAGTCTAGGAAAAAAGCTGTTGAATAGTATAAAACTGTTAAACGATTTATCTCAAACTAGATTGCATTGTCACTACAAACCCATTAGAAATTACCAAAATGAAGACATCAGATAACATTGAGTACTGAGAGGATGTGGAAAAGCCAGAACTCTAATATATTGCTGATAGGAATGGACATTGGTATTCTTTAATTAACTCTTCAGTGGAATCTACTAACTCTAGACACATGCATACCCTACAATTTAACAATTACATTCCTAGGTATATACGTAGAATATTTATATACAGGTGTACCAGATGACATGGAATGTATAAAAATGCAAAACTATTTATAATGGTCAAAAAAGCCCAAATACCTGTTAAACATTGAATGAATAGATCATTCAATGTGATCAACCATCAACTGTGAGAAGATAAACAGAAAACAAAAAAGTTCTTTGGTAAACAAAATTTCACATAGACACAAAGAAAGATGGAAGGTAACATAAAGTTTATATAGTTTTTATCAATAAAAGCACAATACATATAAGTCACACAATAACATATGAGACAGCAATGAAAAAGAACAAAGCACAACTACCCACAACAATGGGAATTAATCTCAAAATATAAAGTTGCATGAAAGAAGGCACAAAAGAATAGTGTATGATACCATTTATATAATATATAAAAATATTCTGATATTAGAAGTCAGGAGAGGGAAGAGGGACTTCAGGTATGCTAGTAGTTGTTTGTTTAATAGTTTCATGGGTCCTGAGTGGTTACAATTAATGCTTATCTGTACATAATACTTCAATTAAAAGTTTATCCAAAAATAACTTACTAAATAAGCTTACAATCGCTAAACTATTGTTCAAAAAACAAGTAGTTACAATATGACACTGAGTCAAATTTAACCATTCTTTTCCTGGAAGTACAATTATGGATACCTTCAGGCATGGAAATAAAGTCTACTTTCAAATTGTTCACAAAACCTAATTCAAATGTGATTGTTGAACATATACATGCCTCTTTTCACTTGATATTATGTAAACAAATGTTTTTATTGATAAAAACCATATAAACTACATGTTACCTTCCATCTTTCTATGTGTCTATGTGAAATTTTATTTACCAAAGAACTTCTTTGTTTCCTGTTTAAAAAAAAATAGGGATTATTTTTTAGCTGTGAGAAGTCAGGAAAATGCTCACTCCTTGGAGAAGGAATAACTGGCATGGATCATGAGGAAACTTCCAGATACTGGTATTATACTTTCTTTATACATATGCTGTTTACATTGGTATATCTACATTTATAAAATTAATTTGCTTTGGACATAATGATATACATATTTTCTGTCTCTGTGACATAATTCAATAAATATTTAGATTTTTTAAAAGAATAGAAAAATAAACCCAGGGAGATGAGACTGGTGGAGGATATAAGCTATATGACTTATTTAAAAAGCAGACTTTTTTAACTTAAAAAGGTAAATAAAATTCAATTTACATTGGTTTAAAAAAGGAAAAGCATCCTATTGGCATCCAGAGGAAAACTTATGCAAAAAAGAAAAATATGAATGACATTAGACATTTGCACATAATTCCATATTAAAAATGAGTGAGATATTTATGAAGTACACATGAGAAAGAAGTGTGACTCAAGATTTTTATATGCAGTTAAGTTGACATTTTAGTATAAAAGAAATAAATTCATGAATATGCAAGAAATCATGGAATAGAGTCCAAGAGCCTATCTAAAAAATGAAATGCAAGGGAAAAAAAAGATGAATCAAAATTAAGATCTCAATAACTGAGAATTCTCAGTTGGAAAGCACTGGTGGTAAAAAGGAAAAAAAGACATCCACTTAGATATAAAACTAAGATTTGAAGAAAATGGAAAATTTAGTTATGAAATTTAGTGTAAATGTTAGAACTGTAGAATGAATGTTAAACCTAACAAAATCAGGAAGTAATGAAAAGAGGATATTGGAGGCACACAGTAGGACCACCCCTTGGTTTTTTATATGAAATACATGCATGGAACCTGCCTTGGACAATAAAGTAATAATTGAAGTAATTTGTGTGATCTCTAGGCAGAAGCTTTCAGAAATTATATATAATTAGCCAGATAGTTTTCCCTCTGTCTTGGTGACTGACAGTATTCCAGATGGCCTAGATCTTGAGATAAGAACGAGGTATAATATCAGTCCATGGGTTCCATGGGTTCTCCATTAAAAACAAATAGGATGAGTGAGAAATAGTATAAACAAACATAATATATTGTTATATAAACATTCATAAAACAAATTTGTTTAAATCTTTCTATATTTTTGTACCTTGTGTATAAAAATATAATATTTAGTATGTTTGCATTTTGTATACCTATATTTTTATATTTAAAAACAAATAGAAATATCATCATAAGCCATTGAATTCCAGGTTTATTTTTTACTGCTACCTTATGTAGCTACCAGGGCACTTGGAACTATCTAAACTTTCTATGATGCAGTATTCACTTCTGGAGCCTGGCAGAATTAAATGAAAATATTCTCTGTCTTACAAAAACAAATAGACTGTCAGTATTCTTACATACCAAGAAAATATCAGTTGACAATCAAAGATTATCAAACACACAGAAAAATTTGCCTTCAGAAGTAAGAGTGAATAAAAGCAAAAATAAAAAAATTGATAATTATATGGACTTTAGGTATTGAAATTATCAGTCACATAATACAAAATAAATATATCTGAATAACCCAGAATGTGGTACACATAAAAGAGAAATAGAGTAAATATGGAGAAAACATCATATATCTTTAACCTGAGTCCCAGAAAGAGAATATATAAAAAGAAAAAGAGAATATTTGATCAAGGTTGAGAATTTTTCAGAACAAATGAAAAGCAGAGAGGAAGCAAGGAATGCAAAGGGATGCAAATAAGTAAATAAAAATCCACACCTAGGAATATATTAGTAAAACATAAGAACACCAAAGACAAAAGTAAAATCTTAAAACAGACAGAGACAAAAGACAAGTCACCAATGAACAAAGACTATTAGACTATAGGAAGCCTTTTAAAGAAAGATAGAAACTAAGCTAAGGGAATACTCTTTACATTGCTAAGACAAAATAAAAGTAGCATTTAATTCAGTACTCAAGAATACCATCTCTGAAGAAAAGTTATGGAAGAAAATTCTTTTTAGGTAAAAAACTAAGAATTTACTAAAAATAGGCCAAATGATAATCTCATCCAGAAACACTCTCATAAAGATGTTCAGAAATAATGTTGAACCAATATGTAGGCTTCCTGTAACCCAGTCAGGTTGACACATAATTAGCCATACAAGCCTCTGTAAAATAACAACAAAGAGATGAATTAGGGTGCAATTAAGTTGGTAAATCTATAGGGCAATATCAATAAATTTTATGTGTTTAAAAATTACTAATAATTTTTAATTAGTGGAATTTGTAAAAAAAAAAAGGACACAATGAAAATATTGGTCAGTAATAGCATGTAAATTGTGAAAGGCATGAACAGATTTATTAAGTACTAAGATGTTCTATTTTTTGAGACGATGACTAAAATATGGATTAAGTTTATGTTTATAAAATTAAATCTATATGATAAAATTTAAAGGTGACCACTTAAAGAATAAAAATAGAAGTAGAAAAATAATAAAATAAAACAGAAGAAAAACAAGTCAAAAAAGGAGAAAGATAGAAAAGTATATAAATGGGAAATAACCAGGGAAAATAATGACAACAATGGATAATCACAATCATATGAATTAGGCTAACCTCAGTGGAAAGACACTGTGTTTTCAAATTGAACTGAAAAAAAAAAGAAACTCCACTACATGGCAAAAACATTAGTGGCATTGATGCATAATGGCAAAATGTTAATTTAACAATCTATTGTTAGTTTTAAATTACCAAATTAGAACTATTAGAAATTTATACCATAACAGTTGAAGAGTACACATTTTTCATACATATGTAGAATACTTATGGAAAATGATGATGTGCCAAGTCATAAAAGTAGTCTTAATAAATCACAAATAATTCTATGATAGAGACTTTAATGTCTGATGCCAATGTCTTAAGGAAGATGACAACAAACAAAGATGACTAGAATAAAACTACATTTGGAAATACAAAACAAACACATACTACTCATGGATCATAGAATAAGTCACAAGTGAAATTAGGCAACACATAGAAAAATAGAATGATAAAAATACTATGTATCATAACTCAGAGTGTTGGGTTGAAGCAAAAAAAAAAAATAGAGACAAATGGACAGTCTAAAATTCTTACATTAAAAATATAGAGATGGGGTACCTGGGTGGCTTGGAAAGTTAAGCATCCAACTCTTGATTTCAGCTCAGGCCATGATGTCACAGTTTGTGAGATTGAGCCCTGCATCAGGCTCTGTGTTGACAGTGGGGAGCCTACCTGGGATTCTCTCTCTCCCTCCCATGCATGCCTACACACACTCTCTCTCTCAAAATAAATAAACATTTTTAAAAAGTGCAAAAGTTAATGAGCTAAAAACTCACTAAATACCTATCATATACAATTTAAAGTAGAACAATAATAAATCCAACAAAAGTAGAAGGAGAGAAACAATAAAGATAATAGAAAATAATGAAGTTGGAAAAACAGCGTTGAATAAAAAGGTTAAAAATTAACCTTTGAATGACTAAATTTCTTTTAATGACTAATAAAATGGATAAACCTTTAAGAGTAATCAGAACTAAAAGAGAACACCAAAATTAAACAATATTAAGAGTAAACAAGTGCACCTAAATAACACTATGACTTCTGAATTTGAAGGGGACACAATTTAGTCCATGACACCATTTCTTTGAATTGTAGTCCAAATTGTTCCCACCATGATACCCTGGGTGGTGCCTGGGCCTTTGATTTCATTAAAGGTCAGCCTGTGTTACTCAGTTGTGCTAGAAGAGCTCATGATAAGATTTTCTCAGAAGAGTCATCATTGTTACAGAATCTCAATATCCCCTGAGAGTTAATATTGTTCTAAGATTTGTCCACCCCATTGGAGATTTGTCATTTGCATGACTTGACTTTCTCTTCAGAGTTACTGCTATGTCAGCACAATAATGACCACTTTCTTATCAAAGACTCTTGGTCTGATGTGGCTTCTATTGTCTGGTCAGGGCTGTTAAAGTTGGGAATAAGGAGAGATAGCATGTCTGCCTGCACTAATTCTCCTGTGAGAAGACCTAGTACTGTTTCTTCTAGTCCGAAACACTGTTTCAGTCGTACAAGCTAGGGCAACATCCCTTAGCTCATGGACATTCCTAGTCACTATTCTTCTGGCTTTTTAGAAGCCAAGCACAGGGGTCACCTATGATTACATCCAATCAAAATGCCTGTACATTTGAGCAGCTAAAATATTCTTATCAATAGTATAGAGAACTCTCAGCTTCAACAAGTCATAACTTCTACCCTTATAAGAAGAGAAAGTGGGACAAATTGAAAATCCGTGACTCCCTGAACCCAACAAAGAACTGGATTTGTAGGTAAACCACCACCCTGACAACTGGAGAGAGCTAAATCCAGACAGCCACAGCCCAGATCTGCTTATTAAGACCAGAAGTCACAGGAGCCATCACTGGTTAGATTTGAATGATAATTTTGACAAATTGCTGGAGACTAAGTGTGCCTAGCATGAGAAGGAGGAATTCCTGGTGCTGCAGTCTTAGAGGGAACCCCTGCATTTTTACAGGTTTTACTTTGAGGAATACCAGATTCTCACAAAAAAAGAGCCAATAAATGTTTCCCTCCTGGATCTATGGAAGGAGAGAGAGAACAATCCTTGTGAAGCAAGTCCAGAGGCTTTTCATAACTCTCCAGAGGAAAGAGTACCAGAGCCTTGTCCCAGAATTTTGGGAAAAAAGATATTCCTCTCACTTCAGCCCCATCTGCCCTTCCTGCCTTCCTTGAGAGAGATTTGAAAAAAAAAAACAAACAGAAAAGTCTTCCAGTGCTGGTCACAGGCCCAAGACTCTGGCCCACTGTAAGAATGAAATTTAATTGGAAGACTGTGGGATGCCCCTCCCTCCTGCATTCCTGACAACCACACCAGCAGGCCCCCAGCTGACGGACACCGGCATTTGCTGAGGAAGAGTATGTAGGGAAGCTCAAAATCCAGAAAGGAGAAGAAAGTAAGGACACTAGAAAAATTTCAATTCTCTGGCACTTAAAGCTTCAGCAAACACAAAATAAAGCCCAGCTCCTAACCAGATCATATGTCTTCACAGTAGACACCTACTTACCTCAGTACCTATTATCTGATATCATCTGTGTGGCATTCAACAAAAAGTTACCAAATATATCAAAAGGCAACAAAAAACATAGTCTGAAGAGACAAGAGCAAACACCATTATGATACAGATGTTGGAATTATCAGACAGAATATGTAAAATAACTATGATTAATATGTTAAGATTTTGTCAACTATACATCAAAACACTTTTTTCCTGATTATTTATTTATTTTTTAACGTATGCAATTATTTTCCATCATTTACAATACAGTAGTTACAATGACACTCCAAACAGAAAAGCAAAGTAAAAAATCAACACCCCAACTTCTGTTTCATGTAATTAGACTTATACAGAAATTAGAAGGTTAAGTAACAACTAGTTAATCACCTAATTTCACAGCTATCTGAAGTGGCGATCATTATATAGCAGCTTATCTATGATACATTCAAGATACATGATACAATTTATTACTTGCCCATAAGCTAAACCACAGCCTGCTTAATACCTTTCCTTAAATTCCACCTCTATACCACAATATACTTGATGTCCATGCAAAAAAGTAGCTACCTTTTTGTTGGGGCCCAGTAAGCAATAATAACCCTCAAACAATATTTTGCCTCTTGGGCCGCACATGTGGCTTCTGCTCATCCTATGATTTACTTTATTTTCTGTCTCTTTGTCTACTGTAGGGAGTGAACATAATCCTCTCCCAAAAGATTTGCTTAAGGATAAGCATCCCACCCTTGAATAATTAATGAGGGGCGTTAAGGAATGTATATCTCCTTATAGAATTCTTCAGACTTATCATATGTTTAAAACCAGACTATTATTAGGGGATTCTTTTTGCAATGACTTAAACCTGTTACTTACTGATAAGAATGATGTAATCACCCAGGGTTTATAAGACCCTGGCTATCTCAATAAACGTGTCCTTTCTACCAACCGCCATCCACGCTGTCTGTCTCGTCTGTCTTGTCTTGTCCATCTTCTTTCTTAGAGATATTATCGCCGACACCAACCCCCTACTCGGGACCTTTCAACTGTGGTGCGTGGGCTGGTCCCTCGCACCTTTTATATAGGAAATGGATGATTAAGTCTTTAGTGTTGTAAAAGCAACTTCATTTAAACATAAGCACCCCCATCACCAAAAAAAGAAGAGGAAAAAAAAGTAATGAAAATAATAAGGGAAAAACCCAAGACACACTTCCTAGGGGAAAAAAACAAAACAAAACAAAACAAAACAAAAAAAGAAACAGCATGTAGTTTCTGTCCTTGACGGAATGTATTAAATAAGCAAACACCACAAACAAGCAAAACAAGTACTACAATGTAAAAATATTAAAAAAAAGACAACCCTCTCACATGCATAAATGAAAGATTGCACACAAAGAACTCACATCTTTTCAAGCTTCAATAGTAAATATTCTGCTACTATGTATTAAACACTGCATGGTTTGCCCAAGCTAAGATGAAACCACATCATAAATCAATAAGCATTTTGCATTTTCTTTCATTATATACTCAAAGTCATGCCTACTGCACCTCTAAACATTTCATTAACACTCTTTTAAATGATTAAAGCTTCAATGGGAAAAAATAGACAACATGTAAACACAGATAGAAGCAAAGAGATTGAAATTTTGAGAAAGAATCTAAAGGAAGTGTTAGAAATCAGAAACACTGTAACTGAAATGAAAAATGTTTCAGTAGACTGAACATAGCCAAGGAAAGAACCAGCGAGTAAGTAGTAAATAGGTTAATAGAAGCTTTCCAAAATAAAATTCAAAGAGAAAATAATAATAACAATAAAACAGAACAGAACCTCCAATAACTCTGGGACAATTTCAAAAGGAATTAAATATGTGTGATTATATTATCAGGAGGAGAAACAAAAAAAGAACAGAAGAAATACATGAAATAATAATGACCAAGAATTTTCAAAAATTAATGATAGACTTCAAACCACAGATCCAGGGAGCTTAGATAGCACCAAACAGAATAAATTTCAAAAAAGTACTACTAAACATATCACATACATGCTTCAGAAAAACCAACGACACAACAAACACAAAATCTTAAAGAATATGTAGAGAAAGTCATCTTATCTATTAGAGGAACAAGGATAAGAATTATAGCTGACTTTTCCTGAGAACCTATAAAAGCAAGGGAGTGGAATGAATCTACTGACCTAGATTTCTGTATCCAGCAAAATGAACTTTCAAAAATTAAGGAGAAATAAAAAGTTTCTCAGACAGGGACGCCTGGGTGGCTCAGTCAGTGAAGCATCCGACTCTTGATTTCAGCTCAGGTCATGCTCTTGCAGTTCATGAAGTCAAGCCCCATGTTGACCTCTGCACTGACTGTGTGGAGCCTGCTTGGGATTCTCTCTCACTCCCTCTCTCTGCCCCTCTCTCTCTCTTTCCCTCTCTAGATAGATAGATGATAGATAGATAGATAGATAGATAGATAGATAGATAGATAGATAGATTTCTCAGACAAACAAAAACAGGATTTGTATCATTGATAGACCTGCCTTACAGGAAATGTTAAAAGATTTTTCCTTAGGCAGAAGTAAAATAATATAGAAGCTAGAATCTACATAACCTCAAGAAAGAAATGAAGGTAAAATGCAATCTATTTTCCTTATTTTTAGTTGATCAACTATATAGGCTGACAAAAGAACAGCAAGCACAGTTCAGACACAAAATCCGGAATAATAACCATGTCAAATCTGGTATCTGGCAAGTTCAAGAATGTTTGGAGTCTTGCCCTAGAAGGTAGGTAGGGCATCAGGTCCTATTCCTGGTTCTTATCCCTACTTATCCCATCTTTTTTTGGCTGGATACAGTATACTTTATTGATGGTACATGATAATGTAGGGCTCCTCAAGCTTCTCCCCTTCTCAGAGGGCCTGGGATGGAAACCGGAGGTCAGGAGACTCTCAAGTGTGTTCAGAGATGAATTGATGGCAAGGACTCCCCAGCAGCTGAGGGCCTCTCTCTTCTTCCTCTTGCTAGGGCTGGTGGTCCAGGGGGTTCTTACTCCTTGGAGGCCATCTGAACCATAAGGTCCACCACCTGGTTGCTGTAGCCAAATTCATTGTTATACCAGGAAATGAGCTTGACAAAGTGGTCATTGAGAGCAATGCCAGCCATAGAATCAAAGGTGGAAGAATGGGTGTCACTGTTAAAGTCACAGGAGATGACCTGGTCCTCAGTGTAGCCCACGATGCCCTTGAGGGGGCCCTCTGATGTCTGCTTCACCACCCTCTTGATGTCATCGTTTTTGGCAGCTTTCTCCAGGTGGCAGGTCAGATCCACAATGGACACATTGGAGGTGGGAACATGGAAGGCCATGCCAGTGAGCCTCCCATTCAGCTCACGGATTACCTTGCCCACAGCCTTGGTAGTGCCAATAGAAGCAGGAATGATGTTCTGGGTGGCCCCTTGGCTGTCAGGCCTCAGCTTCCTAGAGGGGCCCTCCACAGTCTTCTGAGTTATGGTGATGATATAGACTGTGGTTATGAGTCCCTCCACGATGCTGAAGTGGTCATGGGTGATCATGGCCAGAGGCACCAGGCAATTGGTGGTGCAGGAGGCATTGCTGACAATCTTGAGGAAGTTGTCATACTTCTCGTGGTTCACACCCAAACATGGGGGCATCGGAAGAAGGGGCAGAGATGATGACACTCTTGACCCCACCCTTCAAGTGAGCCCCAGCCTTCTCCATGGTGGTGAAGACCCCTGTGGACTCCACAACATACTCCGCACCAACATCACCCCATTTGATGTTGGCAAAATATCACTCCTAGAAGATGGTGATGGGCTTTCCATTAATGACAAGTTTCCCATTCTCAGCCTTGACTGTACTGTGGAATTTGCCATGGGTGGAATCATACTGGAACATGTAGACCACGTAGTTGAGGTCAATGAAGGGGTCGTTGATGCCGACAATGACTACTTCGCCAGACTTAAAAGCAGCCCTGATGACCAGTGCCCAACACAGTCAAATCCATGGACTCCCGCCTTCACCATTGTGTCTCAGCAACACAGCTGGCATTGCACCAGGAGATGCAGCTGTCTGTCAAACGGGGAGGAGCAGAGAGCCTCCCATCTTTAATTTTTTGAGACCCAGTTCAGGTTTTGAGAGCAAACTATCTGCTTGGTGTAGTCAATCCACTTGTCTCTTAATTCATCAGTTTCCTGGTCTTCAACCATAAGGCATAGACCTTTCTGCAGGTTTTTTCCCAGATTCCAAAGGATGTAGACTAATCTCTGGCTTCTAGCCATCTTAAAATTGGAGTTTTCTTTTTGTGACAAATTCAGCCCTTTTTCAAATGACCCATTTGCTTTGGGGATTTTTAGACGCTAACAAATTCTCCTGTTCTTTTCAGTTCTCCCTAGGACCTGCATCAGGCAAATATGAAGTCTTGCTAGGTGCCTAGTTAATGAAGCCCATGACTGTCCTGCCTCCTAAGCTCTGCATAGGATTCTCAGCAATTTCTCTGAAAGACCAGTGTTGGTGGATGCCCTGCCCAGTCTTGGTTACTGGCTCCCCAGTTAATGGTGTTCCTGGTGAACTGTCATTGCCTTGAGGTGGAAAAACTGCCCACCCCCAAGGTAGTCCAATTAAACTCTTGCTTCCAAAAACACATGGCACTAAGACAAGTGGATCATGCCTCATGTTGAGAGGCAGCTATCATGCAAGGGAGTCACAGACATGTACCATCAGAACCTTAGAGTATGTATATAGCATAGGATGCATTGGCAGTTGGGGATAGATGTGCAAGTAGATCATAATAGTCTCCTGACTGTTCCTGATCATAAGTAGTCTCCAGTCTACTTCATAGCATAAGTCAAACATAGACTCCAACAAAGAGAGGACTGCTCTGTCGAGATTGCTCAGGAAAGAGCAAGCCCTACTCCCACTGCATGTGTCCTATTTATAGGTTAGCTAAGGGGGGCCAAAGAACACCTTCTTTCTCTACATAACAAAAAATGTATCAAAAAATCTCAGAACCCAGGAGAAACACTTATGGTGTGTACCTGGAGCACCATAGGCCACACACCAAAAACCCTAAAACAGCACTAAATACAAAGACATGAAAGGCTGTGTTTCTCCATAGAATGGTTTGGCTCAGCTGAGTCAGCTTTCTACTTTGTGATATAGTGGGAAAGCAGATCACCCTTTAGGATCAACCAGACTAGTTTCTGGCTGCAAGGCCTATGGAAGAGTACATCCCTGGAATTTCTTTAAGGGATTTACCCTACCATGAAATAATAACTAAGATAGTGTGGTGTTCACACAGGAATGAATAAATTGGCTACTGGAACAGAATAGCAGTTTAAAGAGAGACCTACACCTGTTTGTAAATTGGTGCATACAAGAGAGTGCACTTACATTACAAGAAGCTGCCTTTCAATAAATAGTGCCAGTCCCTTTATCCTTAAGGAAGATAATCAACTGAGATTTCACCCACAAGAAGCTGAAATACACATGCATACACAGACAACCAATGGAAGCGACTGGTCTAATTTTAAATTTACAACCACAATGGTTCCTGGAGGGCTCAGTCAGTTAAGTGTCCAACTTCAGTCCAGGTCATGATCTTCTGGCCTTGGTGAGCCCCTGTGTGGCTCTCTGTGCTGACAGCAGGGAGCCTGGAGCCCGCTTCAGATTCTGTGCCCCCTCACTCTCTGCCTCTCCCCCATTCAGTCTCTCTCTCCTTGAAAATAAATAAGCATTTAGAAAAACTAAATTCACAACCACAAACTTCAACTGAGTCCTAAATGGTGTCCTAAAACCATACATTTCCATAGTTTATTTATGTTTCCACACTTTTAGACTGTTTCAAAGTTCCTCTTTTTCTTTCAAATTTCCAATTCCATCTGTCTTATCTTTAATCTGAGCTAGTGATTATGCTTCTCTTTCATTGAAAAAATTGAAGCAACAAACACAATTACAGTTACCTTGTGCAGCAATTAGCATCCTTAACTCCTGCTCTCTTCTTTCTCTCCTTTGACTATAAACTTGCCTCTGCTCCTACCTAGAGCCAGTCCTTCTAATTGTGGAGTTAATTCCCTTTGGGTTTTCCTTTAAGATCATCACTTTTATTCCACTATGCTTTACAATATACCAGGTCATCTCTACCAGCAAACATTTTATCTGCTCAATCTTACAAAAAACAAAAATAAAAACAAAATTTTAACCTCATGTCTCCCTCCCTCAGGTTTTACTGAGTTAATTATGTCCTATTTAAAGCAAAACTCATGGGCAATATTTAGTGTCTTCACTTTATTTTTTCACCCCAGTCCAGGAAGATTTTACTCTTTCCATACTACCAAAATTTGTTTTGGTTAAGGTGATTCTAAAGTTGTTATATCCAGTTGTTTTCTTGTTTTTACATATTTTTTAACTTTTTATTTATTTTTTTTTACTTTATAAAGTTTCATATTTTTTAACATATGCAATTATTTTCCATCGTTTACAATACAGTAGTTGCAATGACACTCAAAACAGAAAAGCAAAGTAAAAAATCAAAACACCAACTTCTGTTTCATTTAATTAGACTTATACAGAAATTAGAAGGTTAAGTAACAACTAGTTAATCACCTAATTTCACAGCTATCTGAAGTGGCAATCGTTATATAGCAGCTTATCTATGATACATTCAAGATAAATGATACAATATATTACTTGTTCATAGGCTACAACACAGCCTGCTTAATACCTTTCTTGTTTTTATATTTTAAGGATAAATCCAACTTTTCAGGTGCTTAGGCCAAAAAACCTAGAGCATTTTTAAGGCCTAGTTTCCAATTACCCACTGTATGTATTTTATCAGGAATTTGAGCCGTACTTACGTTAAAATTGTATCAAGAATCCTGCCACATCTCATGAGTTCCACTGGTAGTATTCTGGTTTGATTCACCATTAGCTATGAATTTAATGTTTTCTCTACTTCTTTCCTTTATCTGCCATAGTCTTTTTTCAACATAATAACCAGAGAAATCTTTAAAAATATGAGTAAGATAATGCCATTATTGTCTATAGCTTAAGATGCTACAATCAATCTCCATTTATTCGGAGTAAAAGTCAATGTTATTATTAAGATCTCTAAGGCTCCAGAGGATATTGTTCCCTCTCTGAATGTATATCTTACTACGATTTCCCTCCACATTCCTGCTTCAGGGTACATTCTGCTTCTTCTGCCCATACAAAAACATGAATTTGTCTTCCTTCGTGAAGCCTTGCTCAAATGTCACTTTTTCGGTGAGGCTTACTCTGACAAACCTATTTAAAACTTCAACTTATACCTGATTGATAATATCAAGAACTGGTGAGGAGGTAGAGCCACCAGGACTTTCATAACTGTACAGCCATTTTGGAAAAAAAAATTGGCAGATTCTTATAAAAGTAAACAAACGGTTATGGTAGGAACCAGCAATTCCACCCTAGGTATTTATCAAGGAAAAAGAAAATCTTATGCCCATACAAAGACCTGTGCAAAAAATGATTGTAACAGCTATTAATAGTCTCCAGAAAGAGGAAAACACCTAAATGCTCATCAACTGCAAAATGAAGAATACATTGTAATACTTCCATTCACCTGAATGCTACTCAGCAATTAAAGTAAGTTAACAGATGTTCCCTGCAACCTTGTTACTGAAACTCAAGTTCTGCTGCTCACTTCTCAGAAGTCAATACTCAAGAGAAAAGAGGTTGAAAAGGAAAGGTTGCTTTACTCAGGGGGCCTGCAAGCTGGGGTGACAACTGACAGATGTCCGAAGACCATCTCTGACGTACCAGGTTAAGGAAGAGGATTTTTAAAGGGGAAATTGAGGGTAGTAGATTATATACATATTGATGAAAAGGGTAGAGAAAATTATGACTATTCATGAGGAAAGATGGGACATGTGCACGGAGTAAACATAGATGTAACATACATCTAATGTTCACATTAGGATGCACACAACACCGGAAAGAGGTAAAATTTAGCCCCTGACATCAGGAGACTATCTTCGGACAAGAAGGGGTGACAACATGCTCTGAGAGCTGGGGTAAACTGGATGGGGTCTTGGACTCAGGATCTTGGATAAGGAATGCTGGACACGGCTTGTTTACTGGGTGGAACCACATCAGTTACCCTGAATCCAGGCTTCGACAGAGACAGCTCGTGGATTTGTCGTGGAATCTGAAAACAACTACAATACCTGATTAGGGGAAGATAGTTTTCTGAAAAACAAACTTTCAACTTTCTGCTAGTTTTAACCTCATTAACCCTATCTGGCATGGTTTCAACACTATGAATGAATCACAAAATCTTTCCAAATTAAAAAAAAATTGAAACAAATGACTCCTTGTGTTATAATTCCATTTATAGGAAATTCAGGCAAAGGGAAAGCTATAATGACAGTAATCAAATTACTATTTGAGAAGGAATGGAAATGAATACAAAAGGATACCAAGAAACACTTGATGATGGAAATATTCTGTTTTGATTATACAAGTAGAATTTCTCAAAACTCATTAAATTGTAAACTAAAATAGCATGAAATATACTGCCTACAAATTATACTAAAATAAATATTTGTCTTAAAAGACAAAGTTGTTTTTTGGCAAAGATTAGTGTAATTAACAACCTCTCACAATATTGATCAACACATGCAATGTTGAGAATGAAAAAAAGAGACATAACTATGGTGACAGCTATAACTGACATGATGACAGCAGTATATAAACATTTATGACAAAATTTACAAAAATAAACAAAATTGATAAAAACCAAATCAAGAATCAAGAGGAAGCCACAATAGTCCACTAACTATTAAGATACTTGAATCTGTAGTTAAAACTCAACCTATATTTAAAAAAAAAAAAAAAAACAAGGTCCAGGGTGTCAGGGTGGCTCAACTGGTTAAAGTGAATGACTCTTGATTTTGGCTCAGGTCATGATCTCACCAACCATGTGGCTCTGTGCTGACAGTGAGAAGCCTATATAGGATTCTCTCTCTCCCTCTCTCTCTGTCCTTACCCTGTTCTCTCTCTCCCTCTCTCTCTCTCTCTCCCTCTCTCTCTCTGTCTTTCTCTCTCTAAAAATAAATTCTAAAACATTTTTTAATTAAGGTCCAGATGATTTTAGGGCAAATTATATCCCACTTTCACAGAATATATAATTCTAATTTTATACAATGTTTCCCCAAAAATACCAAAAAAAAAGGACAACTCCTATATTCATTTTATTTTGTTTCTTAGAGAGAGAGAGACAGAAAGAGAGAAGAAAATGCACTAGAGGGGCAGGGTTGTGGGGAGAGGGAGAGAAAATCTTAAGCAGGCTCCACACTAGGTGTGGATCTCATGATCAAGAGATCATGACCTGAGCAGAAATCAAGAATCAGCTGCCTAGCTGACAGAGCCACCCGGATGTTCCTCCAAAATTCACTTTAAAACCTCAGTATAACTTATTAACTAAATTAGGTTTGGGTATTACAAGAGATATTATAGCCTGATGTCAATTATGAAACAAATGCAAAAAAAAAAAAACCAAGCAAACCGGCTCAACAATGTAAGTCAAAGTTAACATAAGTAATTTGAATTTATTCCAGTATTACAAGATTGTCTTGATATTATAGAATTTTTTAAATTTAGAAATATATACCAGAATAAAGGGAAGAAACTGTGTAATAAACTCAATGAATGAAGAAAAAAGTGATAACATGTATCACTTATTAATGGTAGAAAAACTCATTAAAAAATAAATAAATGAAAACTTCCTCAACACAGGCAAGTAGCAAACATACTTAATGAAAACATGTTGATACATTCTCTTAAATATCAGGGAGAAAAATATCTCTACTCAGCTAAAATCAATGTTGATCCAAAAATCTGTGCTGGGGCACGTGGGTGGCTCAGTCAGTTAAGCATCTGACTTCAGCTCAGGTCATGATCTCATGGTTTGTCGGTTCAGGCCCCACGTCAGGCTCTGTGCTGACACTTCAGAGCCTGGAGCCTGCTTTGGATTCTGTGTCTCCCTCTCTCTCTGTTCCTCCCCTGCTTGCACTCTGTCTCTCTCTCTTTCAAAAATAAATAAAAGATTTTTAAAAATTTAAAAATCTTTGCCAATGCAGTAGACAGATTTAGAAAATATAATTTTAAAAATTACGTAAATTACCAATGCATGAATATAAGGAAAGTGGCTGAAGACCTATGTAGATAAAATGATTAAATTCTATTGGAAGAATTCAAAGAAAACTAAAATGGGGTTATACCATGTTTGTGGAAATGGAAAAATATAAATTGATCTATATGTTAAGGATAGTTCAGTAAATGTCCTAACAACTGACTCAAGCATACTCAACTTATTAGAAGATCAGAGAGTCTAGCATATTCTAAAATAAAGCAGGGAAATTGTTTTATCTAATATCAAGATCTATCAGAAAGTAGTGATAACTAAATAAGTATGGTATTGCCAGTAGAAAGACAAATATTGATCACTGAGCTAAGATTCAGAGTCCTACAAGTGACCATTTATGAAGGCAAATATGTTATACACTGAAGGTGATATTGTCCATCAATATGAAACGGACTGTCTTGTACATAGATGATGCTAGGAAAATGAATTCTCTATACTGGAAAAAATCATACTGGATTTTACTTCACACTATCTACAGAAACTCAGTTCTAGATAGACATAAATCTGAAAGGAATATTTTGACACTTTTATAAGAAAATGTACAATCACTGTGCCCTCAGTGTAAGGAATTTCTTGTACAAACAAAAAAAACTCTGATCTATAATTGTAGGCAGTTTAAACTACTTTAAAATTAAAATTTGTATTGAGCAAAGGACTCCAAAAACATGAAATGGTTAAAAAAACACAGGGGTATAAGAAATTAGTCACATGTTATCATCTTATAAAGAATTCCAACAAATAAATAATGGAATACTTATACAATTTTTTAATGTTTATTTATTTTTGAGAGAGACACAGAGTATGAGCAGGGAGGGGCAGAGAGAGGGAGACACAGGACGAGAAGCAGGCTCCAGGCTGTGAGCTGTCAGCACAGAGCCTGATGCTGGGCTCAAACTCAGGATCATGACCTGAGCCTTAGTCAGACACTGAACTGACTGAGCCACCCAGGAACCCCTACATATACAATTTTTTAATGTTTTATTTATTTTAAGAGAGAGAGTGCGAGTGGGGTAAGCAGGGACAGAGAATCTGAAGCAGACTCTGTGCTGACAGCAGCAAGCTCTATGTGGGGCTTGAACTCAACGAACTTTGAGATCATGACCTGAGTTTCAGCTCAATCATTGGGATGCTCAACTGACTGAGCCATCCAGGTGCCCCAATTTTTTAATAGACAAACTAATGAATAGGTATTACAGAAGAAGCACCAAAAATGCCCAATAAATATACCAATAAATGTAATGGAGATTTATGTATGTAGCTGCATATGAGCTATAGAGGAAAAGGGGACAGGTGAAAGGGGATGGATTTGGGATATATTGGGGGGAAAAGGTAAACATGTCTTATGATGCATCAGCTGTGGTGTAAAAAAAATGAAAAATTGGAGATGATCCCTTGATTTGGGCTTGAGCAACTGATTAACATTCATTAAGATGGAAGACTAAGGGTTTTGGGAGATGGAGTGATGAATTAGGAATTTTGTAGGGCTCCTGGGTGGTTCAGTCAATTAAGCATCTGACCTCAGTTCAAGTCCTGATCTCACAGTTTGAGAGTTCAGGCCCTGCATCAGGCTCTGTGCCGTTAGCTCAGAGCCTGGAGCCTGCTTTAGTTCTGTGTCTCCCTCACTCTGCCTCTCTCTCTCTCTCTCTCTCTCTCTCTCTCTCTCTCTCTCTCTCTCTCTCTCT
>NC_043702.1:152183199-152198064 GCF_006229205.1 Suricata suricatta | reverse complement strand
GCAATTATATTAATGTTGTGAACAAATTATTTAAGATAAATAAATACTTTGTATAAAATGTGGATATGGTGGCAAGTCTATTTTATATGTGTTAAGCTCCAGCCAGAGTTGTTTCACTGAAAAGCCCATTGAGTCATTAAGAAATAAAACTTGAGAAAAGTAATTTTACAGAACTAGAATTCCTTATATGACAACAAAGTGAATGTGTCCCTGTATAGTCCCCTCTTCTCTCAGCCTCCATTCTAACAATTCAGAAGAGAGGTAATTTAGCCCATTAGCCAAGATACTAAGAGACTTACTGGAGAAAAAAAGAGACAGGTAATAAAAATTAGTGGGTTAGAAATTCACAATTTGATTAGGTGAAGCACAGAGGATTTTTTTCTAGGGCAGTAAAACTTTTGTATGGTACTTTGAGTAGTTGATACATGACATTATGCATTTGTCAAAACTCATTAAACTTTATAGCACAAAAAGTAAAAATTAGTCTGTGTTCAAAATTTTAAAAATCAAGTAGGAGCTGAAGGATCTCAGGATGGAATGCAGACTGTAACAAAAGAATTAACTGTATTATAAATGTATGCTATAACATCACTGAAGGCAGAGGAAAAAGGGTGCCTACCTAAGGAACTTTAGAAATTATTAGAACTGTAAGACTGAAGGCAAAGGAACTGTACATAAGTAGTACTGTCGTTGGAGAAGTTATTTTTCACATGGGTGTGGACTGACGAATCTGAAAATACTATACATGTATCCTGGAATTAAACAAAAGTGAATCAATGTCAGATGGTAGGAGACATCTTGGTGTTGCAAAGGGAGGTTACAGATAAACAAGGAGGAAGACTAGCATGAACTATTTTCACTAATTCTAGTATTGGGTTAGAGTCAGAGTCATGTAGATACAAATAGATGTGGAAATTATTATGGTTATGTATAAATGTGCAGACTGGTGTACATGCATATATTTCCTAGCTCTGCTGGCTGGGAGAGGCTAGAAGCAATAAACCCAGTAACAACAAGCACAGTCAGCATCTGGATCTTGGTTCTAATACTGCCGTCTAATAAAAGGAACCAGGGCTCCTTGGAGAAATGTCTGCTTCTAAGTGTTGGGCAAGAAATGTACAAGATGATGCTGAGTCGTCTTGTAGGGTCAGAGTAAGGAAGTACTAAAAAACAAAATTATAGGGACATGCCAAAAGTACACAGGAGTCAACCTTTCAAGGGCCAGTTTAAGAAACAAAATAAATAACGTGGTATTCATGAACACAAGATATACATAGAGCCAATTTAAAATGGAGCCAGAGCAGCCATTTGAGAGGAAGTGCCTTGCGTTCCTATTTTCTGAACTGCTAAATTGGGCTGAACTGCCAGCATTCCAATAAGTCAGCAGGAAAAAGGATGCCCTGTCTGAAAAGTCTGTTAAAAATAAACTTTTACCTCATGATCACTTCACCTGATCAATCAAAGATATACAATGTAGCCCTGCTTCTTGGCATCAAAGAATTCTTCTTAAAAACAACTTATATACTATTCCTCTTCCTTCCCATAAAAATCTCAAGTCTACCTCCTGTAATCAGGATACTACTTGGGTTTCTACCTAAATTGGTATACCCCAACTTGCATACTTGACCCCAAAGAAAAGCTTTGCTTGTTAAACTGGTTTCTTATATTTAGGTTGGCATATTGGATTATCACCTGAAGTATAAACTAAACATCCAGAAATCCATATTGATATTCATAAGTGATTAAATAAATAAATGGGAGTAAAGAAACGTATTTCCATACTGAAGAATTCTAAATAATTTACATAAATACTCCCCACAAAGAGGTGGAGCTTAATTCTCAATTCCTGACAAACACCACTTCAGCTAGATAATTCAAGTTAACATCATCAGTGATACCATGTTGATAATATGTAGCTTTGATATGATGTAATGAGAATGACACTTCCTTTCTGTGGTCTTCCTCCAAAAATGCATAAAGAGGCATAATGACTAAATGAAATGTGATATAATGGATAATGGATGGGATTTTGGTAAAGGAAATGGACATTAGATAAAAACTATGGAAAACTGAGTAAAGCATGGGGTTTAGTTAATTATGATGTATCAGTAGTGGTTTATTAGCTGTGACAAATGTACCACAGTAATGTAAAATGTTAATCATAGAGGTAACTGAAGAGAAGTATCCAGGGATTCTATGCATATCTTTGCAACATTTCTATAAATTGAAAACTATCCTTAAAAAAAGTTTATTGAATGTCAGCACAGGGAGAAATAGTAAGATGAATATTCTTATATCTATTTTTTAAATATTTTTCATATTTAAAATCTTTCCATCAAGAAAATGTAGTGGAAATTCATGGAAACTAGCCTGTTAACATTCATTTTTTTCAAAATTCAGTTAGAGTATCTTCTCTAGTTTAAAGACTTTCTTACTGCATTGTTTATGTTCCTTTTCTACTCAGTGTTACACTAATTGGTATGTTTACCTGAGTCCCTCTGTTTACACAAGTTCTCAAGGAACTATGATTATTTTTATGTCCATAACCTACATCCAGGAGACATAAGGACATATAGTTACCAGTGTATGCTTATTAAATGCATGGAGATTGAGACTATGGAAGAGAGAGAACTAAAGACAAAAGTATGAGAATGCCGTATAGAAACAATAGCAAGAAAATGAAACAATTAAGAAGACATTACTAAACAAGGTTAGAGAAGATTAAGGACAAGAAAATTCAGTATCATGGAAGACAAGAAGGCAAAGTTTCAAAGAAAAAAAGATAGTATCAACTGCATCAAAGAGGGTATGGGGAATTTTTAATAAGATTAAGTATTGCTGGTTGAATTGTGTCCCCCCAAATGATATTCAAGTCCTAGCACTATAAATTAAGTAACTACAAGGACCATAGCAAGCACCAGGCGCTAAGAAGAGAATGGAAGCATGCCCTGAGGATCTCTGGAGATAGTGTAATGCTGCCAACACCTTCACTGCAGACTTCTGACCTCCAGAACTGTGGGGAAACAAATTTCTGTTGTAAATCGCCCAGTTTGTAGTCATTTATAGCAGTATCCCTAAAAAAACAAATACACTGAAAAGGACTAAATAAATGATTAGGAAGCTCACTGGGAGTGTTCCAAGATAACTGTTTTAGATAGAAGACACGAACCAAAATTGCAAATAGCTGGGAAGTGAGTGAGTGGTAAGGAAATTAATTTCATAATCAAACACCATCATTTCAAACTTTTTCAAAATTTCAAAATATTTAAAAGTCATCAAAACAGGGGCACCTGGATGGTTCATTTGGGTAAGCATCTGACTTCGGCTCAGGTCATGATCTCATGGTTCATGGGTTAGAGCCCCTCATCAGGCTCTGTGCTGACAGCTCAGAGCCTGGAACCTGCTTCAGATTCTGTGTCTCCCTCTCACTCTGTGCCTCCCCCATTCATTCTCTCTCTCTCTCTATCTCTCAATATAAATAAACATTAAAAAATTTTAAGTCATCAAAACAAAAATAAATTATGCTTTTTGACTCATTATAATTAGCATTATTTAAAATTTTTATATTAAGGAATTTTCAAGGTGAGCAAAACCCCCAACAGCATGTTTTTATGTGCAATGGGGGTGGGGGGAATTAGGATGACATTCTTGGACAACAATTTGAAATGGTTTGCAACATAAAAATTCACAGCATCTGTAACTTAACAAATTTATTCTCATTTTAGAAATGTCCTTCTGTGAGGGGCACCTGGGTGGCTCAGTCGGTTAAGCCTTCAACTTCGATTCAGGTCATGATCTCACGGTTTGTGGGTACGAGCCCCACATAAGGCTCTGTGCTGTGCTGACTGCTCAGAGCCTGGAGCCTGTCTTCAGCTTCTGTGTCTCCCTCTCTCTCTGACCCTCCCATACTCATGCTGTCTCTCTCTCAAAAATAAATAAAACATTTTTAAAAAAACATTAAAAAAAAAGAAATGTCCTGTGATTTATTTTAGTCATTACTACATAACCTATTTTCACAGTTACGTTCATACTAAATTAAGAGGTATCTCTTCCTTTCTCTCTCTCTCTTTTCTTTCCCTGCTGTGTCATCTAATTCAGCTTTTCTTTGCAGCCAGCTCTATGTGAAAAAATCAGGATATCACTTCATTTCATGTTACTAAGGTCAATGTGCAGTTCAATCTTAAAATAGCATAAGGACTAGAAGAATACTTCTATTTGGCTCCTCCTAAATCCTGTGCTATGTTTGCCATCAGATAGGTGCTGCTAGTGGAGAGATTTTATCAAAAACTAGCAACAGCCATTTTTTTTCTTTAAGAATAGAGATCATATGTAAAAAAATAACAGACTGCCACTAAATCTGACCATTGTTTTTAGGAACAAAAGAAAGTTAGTAGTTGCCTAACCTTATCATAAGGCTGGTTTGATATAGTCAATTACCCCCCACTATTAATGCCTTTTTAAAATTAAATGTTGTAGCCATTTCAAGATGTCAATGTTAGAATAGTTATCTTCCCCTCCTGTCCCACAAAACGGATCATTGCAGTACCCCGGAGTTGGGACCGCTGCTGAGACATGATGAAAGGTGACACACGGGACAGGCACAGGTGACTGTTTTATCCAGCAGTTCAGATGTTTTTCATGTATAAGACCCCATAGTTGCACCCATCAGGAAATGACAACTTTCATCTGTGAACAATTAAAAAATAGATTTTTATGGGCTATCTAAATGGGTCTTCATAAACTGGCATTTGAATGTATTTCTAATCACTTCTTCACAGAGCAAAATAAAAACAGGAATCCAATAAGGAGGATCCCAAGGAACTGAAAGTATGTTCCATCTTTTGGTTTATTGAAACTATGTTATAAGTTCATTTTTAAATTATCATATTTCTATAAAATTAAATTTTGGAGATAATTACTATAAAATTTTTGAGAAATACTTTATAAATATAATTTTATTCTCTCAGAACACCTAAAAGAAAAAAACTATGCTGTTTTTAGTTTATTTATTTATCTTGAGAGACAGAGAGAGAGAGTAGGGTGGGCCAAAGAGAGAGGAAGAGAGAGAGAGAACCCCAAGCAGGCTCCATGCTGAGCCTAACACGGGGCTCGAACTCACACACCCTGAGATCATGACCTGAGCCAAAATCAAGAGTCTGATACTAAACCAAGTGAAATACCCAGGTGCCCATAAACAGGATTTCTCAATAGAATATAAACTTTAACAATGAAACCAACAGCAGCCATGTTGTTTTTCATGGTTAAATAGAATCTTCTATCTAATCTACTAAAACTTGGTTGTATTCCCAGCCTGGTTTTTACATATATTTTATTCCTTTCGATTGTTATAGATATGTCAAAATAAACAAACATGAGTTCTCAAGTATCCTTTTATGTTTGAATTTCATTTAAATGATGACATATAAGCTAACCTAATTGGTTATATTAACTGGCTTATTAACCATTTACTTTCAACTAACTACACTCATTGGCAATACCTATTTTATTTTCTCCAAAAAATGATCACTTCTATCTTGCAGTGCATAATTCCATAGATATTTCTAGAAAGATAACTTACAAAAAGAAACTATAGTCTACCAAAATATATCTTAATATAATCACACAAAATATTATATTGTGTTCCCATAAGTCTTCATTAGAGACAAAAAAAAAAACCATTAAATTCTAAGTTTCCTTGGTCTAGAGCAAAAATTGGTAACAGTTTGAGAATACAGTCGCTCCCACTTACCTGAAATGATACATTCCAGGATTCCTAGTAGATGCTGCAAATTGCAGATAGTATGGAGCCCTATGTATACTGTGTGTTTTTCTACACATACATGCATACGTATGACAAAGTTTATAAATTAGTTCAATATGAGTTGAACAACAATAACCAGCTATAAATTAAATAATTATAACACTATAGTATGATAAAAATTATATGAATGTGGTCTCTTTCCCTCAAAATATCTTACTGTGCTGTACTTACCATTCTTTTTGTGATGATGTGAGATGATAAAATCCTATGTGATGAGATGAAGTGAGGTGAATGACGCAAACAATATGACCTAATGTTGGGCTGACTATTGACGATATATCAGAAGGAGGACCATCTGCTTCTGGCCCACAGTCGACTCCAGGTAACTGAAACTATAGCTAAGAAGGGACCACTGTCAGAAAGGTGGTTAGACTAGTATTAGACGTTCAAATGTGGAACCAGACAGCTTGGTTTCTAATCTACTTGAGTAATCTACTTAACCCTCTCTGAAATTCAGCTTCCCGTCTGTGCAAAAAGGGAATGAAGAACTATCATCAAATTCTTCGGCTATTTGAAGAAATGCCCAATTGCTTTTTGTTAGTTTGTTTGTTTTGTTTTGTTTTCTGGGTTTGGTTTTGTTTTAGAGAGAGGGAGAGTGCATGAGTGGAGAAGAGGAGCAGAAGGAGAGAGAGAGAATCTTAAGTTCTCCTAAGATTCCAAGAGAGAATCTCCATGCTCAGCATGGAGCCCAACAAAGAGCTCAATCCCATGATCCAAGGATCATGACCTAAGCCAAAAACAAGAGTCAGACATTCAACTGACTGAGCCACCCAGGTGCCCCAAGAAAGACCCAGGTTTTTTTTTTAATTTTTAATGTTTATTTACTTTTGAGAGAGAGAGAGATAGAGACAGAGTGGCAGCAGGGAAGAGACAGCTAGAGAGGGAGACACAGAATCCAAAGAATGCTCCAGGCTCATGAGATCATGTCCTGAGCCGAAGTTGAATGCTTAATCGACTGAGCCACCCAGCCTCCCCAAAGACCCAGTTTTTTTTAAATTTATTTGAGTTTAGATGACACACAATGCTACATTAGTTTCAGGTATACAACAGAGTGATTCAGCTTCTTTATGTGTTATTCTATGCTCACCCAAAGTGTAGCTACCATCTGTCACCACACGGCGCTTTAATATCATTAAGTATATCCCCTATGCTGTGACTTTGATTCACACAACTTATTCATTGCATAACAGGAAGCCTGTATCTGCCACTCCTTTTCAGCATTATGCTCATCTCTTCATTCCACAAGCAACCATCAGTTCTGTTTTTTTAAGTGGGAAGACAATTTTTTTTTTACTGTAACATACAATTTAGTTAGACCTCCCTAAGAAAAGGACAAAAATTAGTTTTAAAAGTAAATACTTGGTTAAAATTAGAAATAAAAAAAGAAAATTATAGTTAGAAATGAATTATTACAAGTTATAAGGTTAAAAATTAAAAATATCACAAAATTTATAAAAACCATAAAGTTAACATAGCATGTATATGAATTGTCTTATACAACCTTAAGATACCTTTAATTTTTACATTTTTGACTGAATACTCTTCAGAGATAATATCACCAAATGACACAATTTTCTAATATTTTCAATTTAGAAAAAGTAGACAAATAGTCCACTCTTTCCTTTAGCATATTTGATTTAAATTTGTTATTTATTAATAAAATATTAGGAAAGTTCTTTCAGGTTCACAACTCATGATTTGTAATGTTCTATAAGTTTTTAGGATTGTTGTCAAATTTTGGAAAACCTCTGTCAAGTTTCCTTGATACAATGAACTACAATTAATATTAAATACTAATTGAATTGAGGTATTCTAAATTAGTTTGCTCTCAGTGTCTTCATTGTAAAGATGTAAGTGTTATGGTATCTTTATTAATGTCAATATATCATGCATGACAGAACTGGACAAACTTTCATTCTCAGTAGGTATCAATGAAAATTGAATATCTATTTAAAACTTTACATATCTGATGATTGTCTCCATGCTTTTAAAAATGTTTCTCCTTCATTACTCATATACTTCTGGTGATGGGCATTATGCCACCTATCCATATGTGCTGTGTCTTCCACGTCCATCTCTGCATCTTGATGCTGGCACAGGGGTGATAGGAGTATTCCTGGAAGCCATTCTTACAACTCAATGGCCATCAGTGAACAAATTATATACAACCGTGACTGTAGAATATATCTCACTGACGTCAAACTAAATGCTTTCTCTTCTTGACTTCCTGGTTGAGTCCTCCAAAGGTCTGTGATTCTCTGTCACCTAACTCAGAGGAAGTATAGTGAAGACACAGTCAGAATAGAAAGAGACAATAGTTTATATCTTACAATTAAAATATCTTCTCAATTTTTACCAAAAAAAAAGAAAAATGACCACAAAAAACACATCACTTGGTTCCCTCTCGTGTCTTTGATCAGATAGACTCAAATGAAAAGGCCTAAAGCTTAAACCTCATTGACCTCAAAGAAAATCAAGTTCTATCTGTATAGTTGGGTTTTCCCCCTTTTTCTTCTCATTGAGCCTCCATATAATTGTTGCATAATTAATTCCTTCAGTAATCTGCTTCATGCTAAAACCTTTTTCCATTCATTCTAATGCAACTCTCAAAGCAATGTTTCTTAAATCCTGCATATCTTGCATTTCTTTTCCTTGATTAGATCTATTAAAGATTGTATTTTGCCTATGGAATAATTTATAATTTTTTTGTCTGAAATTGAAAGCTTTTTTCAAAGTTCTTCTTCTTCTTCCACAACTTCCTTGTGCAAAAGCCCTGCTCCAGTGTTAGGCTTCTCATTAATTCTAGAATGGTCTTTACTCTCCTGCACCTTAGAATCTTTGTTCAGCTGCACTTCTCCCTTAAACAACAATTTAATAACCAAATATTCCTAAGACCTTCCCAAATTAAACCTTTTGGGAAAGTAATTTCTCCTTCCTCTAAACTCCCGTGGTACGTGTTGATCACAACAGTTATTTTTCACTAAGCATAGAGGTTACTTACATCTAATTTGAAAAATATGAGATTTTTCTCTAAGACGAATTTATGTCTCTTAGTATTAATAATTAACTACTTGTTGTCTGTTCCTGCTAATCTAATGCTATATAACATAATCTAATGCTATATAACAACTTTACATTATTGAATAATATGTTGGTACTCTTCTTATGTTCTTCTAAATCTCTTTTAAATAAACATTTAGATTTTAAAGTATTAATGAAGAATAAAAAGGAAAAAATATAACACTCAACCAATGTTTAATCAATTGGTCTTGCAAATCACATAGAAGAGAAAAAAACAGTGAAAATAATACTTCTGAAAAATATTGTTGAAATTAATTCAAGGGCATTATTTTCACTTGAATAATGGAATGGCATCTTACATTCAGCAATTGCAAATAAAATTAAAATTGTATAGTAAAATCACCCCCAAAATACTTTAAATTCCTCAGACATCTGTGTGTACATTAAAAGTCTTTATAGTAATATGAATGTAGGATTATAAAATACATAGGTAACTCTATAGCATACACTAGAATATATATTTTTACAATATATTTAATTATATAAAGGAGTTTTTGACAGTTTTATTTATGTAATCTTAATAAGCATAGAAAGATAAGCTTAGAGAGCAGCTCATTTGAGTGGCAGATCTGCGTAAGTTGAAAATAAGATTCAGGAAATAATTTCTGGGTTGGATACCTGTTTCTCTTAATGTCTCGTGACATTGATGAACTTACTTTAATGTTCTGCAGCTCAGTTCACTCATCTCTACATTGGAGAGAGTAATAGTCTTCTATTTAGTTATTTTGTTGTAAGTACAGTGTTGACTAAATGTGCTTAGATCTGTTTTTGATATACAGTTGGCATTCAAGAGTGTTAATCATGATAACATTCTAGAGTATTCCCTAAGGGTTAAGTTAGTATTGCTATTAGACAAAAACGACTGTTAGAAATCTAAACACACAAAGATATCTGGATTCATATTCAGAGAGGTAAAACTAAAGAAAAATAAAGAGGTAGCTTGAATCTATGCTATTAATTTGTGAAACACCAGTAAAGCAAAATCCAACTTCAGGATGATAGCTGAAAATTTATATTTGCTTGATTTTTCACACATTGCTATTTTATTTCTTATTTAGTCAAAATAAAAGACTAAGTCTGGTTCTATGTATCAAAATTTTTGAATACACAAACCAAAAGAAAAGAAATAAAACAAAATCATACTGGAAGCACACTTAAAGAGAAGGAGAAATATTTTATGGTAAAATAATGCAAGAGAAAGATAACAGTTCTAAAAGTGTATGTAAGCATCATCACAGCTTTAAAATATATCTTAAAAGACTGACATAATTAAACAGAAAAATAGACAAATCCACAATCATAATGGAAGATTTAATATACCCTTCTGATATCTAATACAATAAACAGATCAAAACATAGTAAAAATATAAAAGATTGGAACTGTAGAATCATAATTTGACTTACTGATATAGGTAGAATATTGACCAGATAATGGGCCACAAAGAAAATCTCATCAAGGGGCACCTGGGTGGCTCAGACCATTAAGCACCCAACTCAGAATATCTGCTCAGGTCATGATCTCATGGTCATGGGATCAAGCTCCTCTTGGGGCTCTGCACTAAGCATGGAGGCTGCTTGGGATTCTCTCTCCCCTGTACCTCTGCCCTTCCCCTACTGGTGCTCTCTGTCTCAAAATAAATAAACATTAAAAAAAAAGAAAATCACATCAAATTTTTAAATTCTTTTTGTAAATTTTTATTTAAATACCTGTTAGTTAACAAACAGTGTAATATTAGTTTCAAGTGTAGAATATAATAATTCAAAACTTTCATACAACACCCAGTGCTTATCACAAGTGTACTCCTTAATCCCATTCAACTATTTAACCCATCCCCCCACCTACTTCCCCTCTGGTAACCATCAATTTTTTTCTCAATAGTTAAGAATGGCTTTCTCCCTCTTTTCCCCCTCTTTGCTTGCTTGTTTTGTTTCTTAAATTCCATGGATGAGTGAAATCATATGGCATTTCTTTCTCTGGCTGACTTACTTCACTTAGCAATTATACACTCTAGCTCCATCCATGTTGTTGCAAATGGCAAGATTTTATTCTTTTTTTTTATGGCTGGGAAATATTCCATTCTCTATACATCTACCACCTCTTCTTTATCAATTTATTACTCAATGGACATTTGGGCTATTTCCATAATTTGTCTATTGTTGCTGCTATAAACATCGGGGTGCATGTATGTATTATTTTGAATTGGTATTTTTGTACCCTTTGGGTAAATACCTAGTAGTGCAATTGCTATATTGTAGGGTGGTTCTATTTTCAGCTTTTTGAGAACATTCTATAGTGTTTCCCAGAATGTCTGCACCAGTTTGCATTCCCACCAACAGTACAAGAGGGTATCCCTTTCTCCACATCATCGGTAACACCTGTTGTTTCCTGTGATGTTAATTTTAGCCCATCTGACAGGTGTGAGGTGATATGTCATTGTAGTTTTGATTTGTATTTCCCGATGGTGAGAGATGTTGTGCATCTTTTCATATGTCTGTTAGCCAACTGGATGTGTTCCCTAAAAAATATCTATTCATGTCTTCGGCCCATTTCTTTTTTTTTAATGTTTATTTATTTTTGAGAGAAAGAGTGCAAGCAGGGGAGGGGCAGAGAAAGAGGGAGACACAGAATCCGAGGCAGGCTCAGGCTCTGAGCAATCAGCACAGAGCCCGATATGGGGTTTGAACTCGCAAACTGTGAGATCATCACTGGAGCTGAGGTTAGACTCTTAAGAAACTGAGGTGTCCCTTTTCTGCCCAGTTCTTAACTGGATTATTTATTGTTTGGGTGTTGAATTTCATAAGTTCTTTCTATATTTTGGATATTAATCTTGTGAAATTTTAAAAGATTGAAATTATTGAGAGTACGTCCTCAGACCAAACAAAATTAAACAAGAAATCAGTTTAAAAGATAATTAGAGGGGTCGCTGGGTGGCTCAGTCAGTTAAGCCTCTGACTTCAGCTCAGGTCATGATCTCACGTTTGTGGGTTCAAGCCCCGCATCGGGCTCTGTGTTGACAGCTAGCTCAGAGCCTGAAGCCTGCTTTTGATTCTGTGTCTCCCTCTCTCTCTGCCCCTCCCCACTCATGCTCTGTCTCTGTCTCAAAAATAAATAAAACATTTTTTTAAAAATTTTAAATCAAAAATAAAAGATAACTAGAAAATTCCCAAGTTACCAGAAATAGACACTTTAGAAAAAATTCTTTCAAAAACACTAAAGCAAGATGCCAGCTTCTGCGGTGGGAAGAGCTTGGTGAACTCACTGAGCTGAGTGAGGACGTTAGGAAATGGACTCACGCATTTCCGGTTGCCTGATTTAGGACAAAAGTCAAAATGAAGCAGTGTAGTAGGAAAGAGATGATATTTTCAGTAAATAGTGCCAGAACAGTTGGATAGCCATATTTTAAAAATGTATCTGTTGTTCTTTAGTATAATGTACACAGAAGTCAAATGCAGTTAAATGAGAAAGAGAAAATAATGCTTTTAGAGGAAAGCAACATTGTATCCCAGGAGTTGGCAAGGAATTATTAAATAAGACACGAAATGCACTAATCCAAGTAGGGAAAAATTGAAAATTTATTCTATTTTAAAATTGAGAAAATTTCTGGGGCGCCTGGATGGCTCAGTTGGTTAAGCATCCAACTTCGGCTCAGGTCATTATCTCACAATTTGTGGGTTCAAGCCCCACTTTGGACTCTGTGGTGACAGCTCAGAGCCTGGAGCCTGCTTCAGTTTCTGTGTCTTCTTCTCTCTCTGCCCATCCCTCTCATGCAGTCCATGTCTCTCTCTCTCACAAAAATTTTTTATTTAAGTACATTTATTTTTTCAATTTATTTATTTATTTTGAAGGACAAAGAATGTGTGCAAGCATGACCACATGGCATGGTGGGGATGGGGTGGGGTGGAAGGGAAGAAAGAGAGGGAGAGAGAAAGAATCCCAGGAAGCCTCCACACTGTCAGCCCGGAACCCCGCATGGGGCTCGAATCAGGAACTGTGACATCACTACATGAGCCGAACCTAGAGTTGGATACTTAACTGACTGAGCCACCCAGCCACCCCAAGAAAATTCCTTTTCTATTTAAGCTCCAAATACTTTCCTTTTTCCCGTTACAATTATATCCTGTGACATTTAAAAGGGCTTTCTCTGCTGTAACTAGAGCCAGAGACATGCAAGGGGACTTAGTGATCCAGAATTATTTTCTGCTTAAACATGCCAGTGAATTCAGCCAAAATTTGTGATCTGACCCTCTAAAAAAATGTCCACCTTCCAAAGCAGGCTACCAACCTCCAAAGCAGTCTTCAAGAATACATTTGAAAAAACTAGACCCAAGCATAATTATGAAAACCAAATATCTAATTGTTCAATTCAAAAAGAAAAAAACTGTGTTCATTGAAAAACATGTAACACTGAACAAAAAGACAACCCATGGACTGAGAAGACATTTATAATACATATGTCCAAGAATGTATAGAGAATATAGAAAGAATTCCTAGAGTGAGATAAGTAAAAGACAGCTAACTCGGTAGAAAAGACTTGAATAGACAATTCACCCAAGAGGAATTGGTACATGAGAGTTCTCAACTTCATTTGTCATCAGGAAAAGACATATTAAAACCACAAAGAATCACTGCTCTGTGTTCACCAGAATGGCTAAAATTACACATCAAATGTGTTGAGGATTTGGAGCAATGTATACACTTTGGATGGCACACCAATTAGCATAATCCTTTAGGAAAACTCTCTGATACTGCCTGTTACACCTACACATAGTCATGCATATGTCCTACCATTTCACTCCTCAGTATGTACTCGTCAGAAATGACGACCTGTCTTTACCAAACCTCATAATAGGCTCATAGCAGCACTATTTCTATTAGCTCCAAATTGGAGCTACTCTACTCAGATGCCCACTAACAGGCACACAAATAAAGTGAAATATAGTCAAAGAATTGACTATTACACAGCCATAAGAATTAATAATCCAAAATTAAACCCTACAGTGTGGTTGAATAACATAGTTTTAAACCAAAGTTTCTAAAGACTAAAGAATCAGTATCTGATCTTTCTATTTTGTAAAGTACAAAACAGGCAAAGGGACTCCATGTTCTCAGAGATCCGGATTGTGGTCACCCTGCGTGTGGTGAGGGGAGGCCGGGAGGGACTGACTGCAGGGACGCCTGGGGCTTCCCTGAGACCTGGTGTGGTCTCCTGAGCTCCGCGCTGGTGCTCAGGCTCTTCCACCTTGTCGAGATTCAGGGAACCATTTGCTTATGTTCTCTTGATGCTTATGTTTCAACGTGAAGTTTTAAAAATTCAGCATTCCAGTTTCTTAAGTTTTGAATTTTCAAACTCATTTATGTCCAGTGTGAGTGATCCTGTTGTTTCACACACGTTATGACATGTCCTTAAGAGAGTAGGTGCGTGGGTTGCAGGCCCCAAATATCAGCTAGTGCTGCATTCTTGGAAAATTTCATGCATGTTGTCTGGGTCTTATTTGTGAAATCATTGACTAACGTTAAGCTCTGTGAATTATTTCTTTTTTAATGTTTACTTATATTTTAGAGCGAGGGGGGGGAAGGGGCAGAGAGAGAGGGAGATAGAATCTGAAGTAGGCTGCAGGCTCTGAGCCATCAGCACAGAGCCTTACACGGGACTCAAACCCACAAACCGTGAAATGATGACCTGAGCCGAAGTCAGATGCTTAACCAACTGAGCCACCCAAGCTCCCTGTGAATGATTTTTAAAGGTGCTTCTATTATTTTATCTATGGAGGTTTACACACAATAGACCCGAATGGGTTTGAACAATTACAGAGTTAATGAAATCCAAAGTCTATCACCGGTTACTGCCTTGCACATTCCAAGAACCGGAACGTGTTCCAGCAGAGAACATGCCTGCATTTATAAAAACAAACCAAAGCGGGTCACGGGTATAACATTTACTATGAAAGCAGTGAGAATCTGA
>NC_043702.1:152169241-152183099 GCF_006229205.1 Suricata suricatta | reverse complement strand
TTTAATTACTGTTCTATAGCTTATGTGTGAGTGGCTCTTGACATTGTTAAGTTTCAAAAAACATAAGTAGCTTATTTAAATAATGTGATTATTCAGAATTGTATTTAATGTAGAAATTCAAAACATGTTTTAATATTTTGAAAGCTGTAATATAAGCATTTCCCTTGTAATTATCATAAAACATGATTTCCTTTTTGGCTTAGAATTTTCACCCAAATGCTTTGTGTGAAAGTATTAGGAAGCATATTAACATATTAGAACCAGAACAGAAATTAGAAAACAGAAGCCTTCAAATCATCTAATGATTGGATTTATCTCAGATATAGATGTTAACTCTTTCTATGGAAAAATCCATTTATCACTTCCAACTGATATTCCACGGCCTTAAAATTCTTATAGATAAAAAGCATTACTTGTCCCATTAGAATGAAAATATCGTGTGTTCGAAAAACTTGCATATGAAATGGTTGTACCATCTAAGGCATTCACATGGGTGTTTTCCTGTGGTTGGACTCGAGGTGTGTTGTAGAAGAGCAGTCTTTAGGAGTAGTGGATATAAATATAGAGTTTTCTGGTATTAGTCAGGAAATTTCTAGACAAATAATTAAATTTAATTCTAATTCTACTTCTCAATAGATTAAAAAGTTTCTTCAGATGGAATTTGGTTTCTAGTTCATGATAGGTAACTGATTATATGATATTACTTGATTTACTTTTTTTTTGAATGACATTTTTCCAATAAATGATCATTCATAAATTTCCAAAGCCAAAGCATTTCACTAGGTCAAAAAGTTTTTTGAATGCTTACTTCCTGTCAGCCTCTAAGCATTGAGAAATATTAGCAAATAACACAGTCTCTGTCATTGATAGTCTTTCAATCTAGAGACTAAAGGCAGATATCTCTCTTTAATTGTATTCTTTATTCATTTTTAATGTTTATTCAAATGTGCTTAATTGTTTTCTGAGACACGATGTTTTTTTAGTTTCACTTTCTGATATGCTGTGACTTGATTTTAGTTCAGAAACCTTATATCTGGCCACCTTATATCATTTCCTTATATCCTTATATCATTTCCCTGCACTTATAAATATTGCATTTAGTATTCAAATGTAAAATATTATTGTGCTGGCAAAGAGTTCCTGAACACTGTTAATGCTACCAACCATCACAAACATCTTTTTCTGTACATAAGTGTTTTTGTCTTTTCTTTGGCAGGAGTACTTTCAGTGTCTCAATATTTACATGTTGTCTGCCTAGGCTTGCTGTAGACATCACTTGTCATGTTAGGAAGATTTGCTTTCTTTCCAGCTCATGTTTAAAACTCAAGAATTGACGCCAAGTTTAATTAAACTGCTTAAGTGATTACAAAGTGGAATTTGAAATTTTAAAATAGGGTGCAACAAAATATGTATTAAAAATTAAGTAATAGCGATTTAAACGCTTTACTTTCATAATTGATTCCAGCTGACTCATTTCACCTGTATTTTCTATTTTATCAAAATGTGTTTAAATGCAGTATCAGTTTCTGCTGGTGAATTAAGCATTAGCACTGTACATACTATCGTGAGAATGACTCACCACATCTGGCTTCTTCCTAACAGAGGAAGTATAACATTACTATTGAAAGCAATGCTGAGGTTAGTTAGCCTCATGATTTTCACAAAAGCACACATGATGCACAAGTGAGTAGGAAAAAATTGCATGAATTTTCAGTAGATATAGAACTGCATTTTATTCCTTCTTTGCCAAAAAGTTCTGAAACTGGTTTGAAATGCCAATTCCATCAGTCTACCATACCTAACAGAAATTTCACTCAGCAAGATGGCCTTGCTCATTAAATGTATTCATATATCCTTCAGTAGTTGCCTCTGGCTTTATTTCCCATATAGAAATAAATATGGAATAGTACATTGAGATATTGAGGAATATTAAGTTGAATACTGAATGGTCAATTGAAGAGTTGGGAAAAGACAGTTTAGAACACCAGCACAATCAGCATTATTCAACCAGGCTTAATGTTTTAGCATTTCGTAAACTGCCTCTGTCCTATTCAGAATGAACATTTCCTCAAAAAATTCTCCTCACTACTAAAAAGAAATGATAGCTCATAGGAAGAATTTATTGGCCCAGGTTTCATGGAGACCAATTAGTACCTGTTCAATGCAGTAGACCCTCTGCATTCCCAATGCCACGTGTCTAGAAATATTAGTTGCTTCCTTTTAAACAACACAGTTGGACGAATCACCACAGGCTGATAAGACTCTGGTCATATTTACAGGAAAAGTTTAGAATAACAGTCTCTCAATCTTAGCACATAGTTTCTGCTTTATGGGATATATTATGACCAAGCTTTTCAAGTAGACCATTTAGATTTAGGGTCTAAAAAGTATTTAATCTTTGAAATTAACCCCATCTCAGAAATTCCTGATTGAGAAATGTGAATAAATTGAAACCTACTGAAACATGTTCAAGTACGCACTGGCGATTTTGTTTGGAGAGATGTAGGTGTTATCTAATGCTGGAGGCTTAAGGGGCAAAAAATTTCTTTCAGGACCTAAATATATTATAGATCAAAGCTAGAGAGATTCTCTTCTATCTGAAAGTGGAGGAAAACATTTTTTTATATATTGTTTCAAGTACAAGGAGGTTTCAAATCTGAGTTAACCCTAAATGGAAAAGATAATTGATATTATAAATCATAAGAATTAGTTATAAATTAATTAAAAGTACTATTTTATAAAGTTTATATGAATGTTATACATAGTTATTTAATCAAGAAAATTTGAGGTAGTGGTTTTTAATCCTAAATTGTATGTTTCAATTCCAATATAATAAATAAGAATTCTCCTTCTCCCTTCACAAAAAACCCACATTTTTAGAAATAGTTGTGTGGTGTTTACCTACATAGTGTAATTTAACATTGTGCAATGGCTCAGCTGCTCTCCTTGGAAATGTTGTAGGGGCACCTGGGTGACTCAGTTGGAGCATCTGACTCTTGGTTTTAACTCAGGTTGTGTTCTCATAGTTTGTGCAACTGAGCCCCATGTCAGGTTCTGCCCTAATAACATGCAGCCTCTTAGGGATCCTCTCTCTCTCTCTTCTTTTTCTCTTTCTGTCTCTAATTCACTCTCTCTACCCTTCCAGTGCTCACACTCTGTCTCAAAATAAATTTTAGAACTTTAAAAAATAGAAACTCTATTTTTAAAAAAAGAAAACTTTTTATACATATATATCACTAGCTTCAACAAACCTGAAATTTATGTGGAATGGAAAACACTCTGACTAAATGCTTCAGAATAACTAAATCTAGTGTAATTTACTGCAATCTACTGTGAATTATCATAAGCTGAAACGTTCTCTATAGCAATTTTAGTGAGGAAAGGTAGAAATGGATGATGCAGTGAAGACAAGACTAAGGAACTCTGGAAGGTGAGGTGTCCCTGGGGGAGGAGATTTCTGATACGTGAAGCGTGACAGTGAGCGCCATGAGAAGGGTCAGAGCAGATGCCCCCGGAGTGCCAGGAGAGGGAGAGGTGTGCCAAAGCAAGCCCTGCTTATTTTAAATGTAGGCATGTCTGCCCAATGCATATGCTACTCTTCTGCCTGCACATACTGTTCAACTGGAACTGAATTATTAATTATTGCTGAAATTGTTCTTAACTGAAAGTAAATCCTCCATTGACACACAAATTAGTAGGTTCTTCATCTTTGGCCTTTGAGTCCTAGGGCTTCTACCAAAGTCTAAATCGATCCACTTTTCTTTGCTCAATCCCTGATTGTTTTACAACCTTTGCACTTTACCTTCTTCCCAATTATGCTTCCGCCTCACTCCACACACCATCCCCCACCTGCCCAAAGTGTGAAATTCTCCCAGTCAGTCTACCCTGTGCTCACTTAACTAATGTGCATTTTACCCACACCTCATACCTTTAACTAGTTTCAGATTATGGTGCATAAACAAGAGATGATGTAATTGGGGTAAAAAAAGTGGTATATTTTAGAAAAAATCACAAAAATGGAACAAAAGGAAAGGGGTAAAAATATTTGACAGAGCGCTTTTAATGTATTTGGACATTTTAACTGAGAGAATCAAGTTTCTTAAACCATGTTGACCAAATATGTAACAGAGAGGGAAGTGATTATAGAATCGTTCCTTCAGAGGCTCCCAGAAGCTTTTTTGAGCAGAACTAAAATGGTTCCTGACTTCTAAATGATAGTATAAATTCAAAATTAAGACACTTCGACAAGAGGTGCAGTGGAATTACAGAGAGCCATTTCTTGGGCTCCTGCAACAGAGCTTTGAGATCTCTGCACTGTGTCCTCATGTCTTACCTTCCCATTGGTTACCATGCACTGCGCTCTGCCCACGGGTTGCCTGCAGTCTGCAGATATGATGGAAAGGCTCCAAGAGAGCTTTGTATTCATCCATTCATTCTCTCATTCATTTCTTTGTTCATCCAATGACCATTTTCTAAGTGACTGCTAAGTGCCAGGCACTAGAACTGGTATTTTTCAAAAGGCCATTTAGTGGGGAAAACAAAAGGAATAATTACTTTGTTTTATCAACATATTATATTTTATCATATAAAGCATTGTGATGAAGGTAAGCAAAAGAGAGACTACAGGATCATTTAGAGGAGGCAAGAAATCCAAGTTGGAAAGAGAGGCTGGAGTGGGATAAAGTTGGGGAGTTGGTCTATAAGAGATGGAATGAAGAGAGACAAATATGTCAGGGTCACTATGGCATCTTGGGTAGGCAATGAAGTTTGGCTAGGAGTCAACCAAATTAGGATGACAGGGAAGAGGATGCCCAAGACTGAGGAAACATGGGGGCGCCTGTGTGGCTCAGTTGGTTAAGAATCAGACTCTTGATGTTACTCAGGTCATGATCTCAGTCATGAGATCAAGCTCCTCTGGAGTTCCACACTGGGCATGGACCCTGCTTGTGATTCTCTCTCTCACTCTCACTCTCTCATCTCTCTCTTCCCTTCTACCCCTGCCACCTTCATCAAAACAAAAACAAAAACAAAAACCCAAACAAACAGACTGAGGAAACATCAGTTGTGTTTACAAAAGACTACTAGTAGAGCTGTAAAAATGGAGGATTGAAATCATCCCCCACATTGCTAAATCTTCCCTCAGTGGCATTTTCACAAGTTCTATAGGTGAAATTGGGTATAACGTGTGCTGCTTTTCTTCTTCTTCTTTTTTTTAATTCTTATTCTCAAGATTATCATGCTAATTATTCAGATGCAAAGTCATTCCTGCTACAGTTTTTAAGGTTCTCATTTTAAAGTCACCATGTCTCTAAACTTTTTATAGCAACCTATCAGTATATACTAACAATTTACTTTACGAAGCTACCATTTTGACTTGAACAAGAATTGGCATCAGGTAGTTGTGATCCAAATACAACACATTTCAAGAAATTTGATTTCAGTGATATATTCAAGCTGTATCCTGATAGTAACTTGTTTCAATCCTAGTTATGGCATACTTGTATTCTGCCCAATTTCTTATGGCTATGATCTGCTGTGCCATGTGCTTTTCACAATCCTGGAATTATCTTCATGGTCTTTACACTGTTAAAATTTCATCAAGAATTGCATAATCATATTTTTAAATTTTTAAATGTAAGTTTATTTTTTCAAGTGCTTTAATAGTGTAATGCAATCTCTATCTGCTTTTCCCAGAGTTTATTTTTTTTAAACTTCATTGCAACTGATATTTTCTCTATTGAGATATATATATTATTTGCCAAATATATTAATTATTTGTTATTTGTAAAATAATCTGAATATATTTTATTTTGAAAAGCTAACTGGATCATATCATGTATGTGCATATGTAACTAATATTCATATATACCAATGAGAAGATAGGAAAGAAATTTAGCATAAAATATCTATTTTTGCTATTTCCATTTTGTCCATTTGATTTACTTTTTCTACCTTGATTTTTAGTTTTGCTTTATAATATAGTCTAAGGCTTACTAAATTTAGAATTAGGCTATTTTAAAGTAGTATCTCCTGTTTTTTCCCTAAATTAATTTTAGAAAAATAGAGAAATTGTACAAAAAGAACATCTTTACTTTACCAAATTAATCCGGTACACATTTGATTAAGGTTTTCTCAAGTATATTCATTTATCATGATTTGCTTTATTTTATTAAGAACACTTTTCATATAATAGTTTATAGATATATTGACATTAAAAACAGGTATTTAAGTGACTGTTTTATGTTAATAATACCCCTTTAAAACATGAAAGTGGAAAGATTGTGTAAATGATGATTATTAAGCTATCAAAAATATTTGTTTTTCACTTTAACAAATATTTCGTAACTGTGTACCTCTAATTAAAGACAAATCAATACAATTGCCAAATCCATTCACACTCTTATTTATGGACAGATTAATTTTTAAAATCTTTTCTCATGTTTATTTATTTATTTTAAGGAGAAAGAGAGACAGAAAGGATTCATGTGAGGGAGAGGGCAGAGAGAGGGAAAGAAAGAGAATCCCAAACAGGCTCTGTGCTGTCCGTGTAGATCCCGATGTGGAGCTCGAACTGTGAGATCATGACCTGAGCCAAAATAGAGAGACAGACACTCAACTGACTGAACCACCCCCAGCACCCTGGGACAGAATAATTTTTTATTACATTTTTAAATGTTTATTTATCTATTTTTGAGAGAGAGAGAGAGAGAGATGACACACAAGCAGGGGAGGGCAGAGAAAGAGAGAGACACAGAATCCAAACCAGGCTTCAGACTCTGTCAGCACAGAGCTCTTCCTGGGACTCGAACCTACCAACCCTGAGACAATTACCTGAGTCGAAATAAAATGCTCAAATGACTAAACCTCCCACATGCCCCAGAATAATTTTAAATTATAAAATCAGACCAAGAGAATAAAAAGTCACCCTCGTAGTCTTTTATGTATACATATAAATTTAACTAGCATTTAAATCACTACAAAACACATAAGATGAAATATTCATTGTTTAAACCTAAGTAATACTTAGACATGAGAAAGCGTAGTTCATTCATTAAGGTAGAACTTGTAGAGTGAGATGACTATTTAAAAAAAAATAGAAGTCATAAGCTAAGTCCTACCTTAAAATATGTTTCTATGCTTTTGAAATATGTTTATGTTACCTATTTAATAAGCCCCCTGCCTGTTTCTTCAAGTACTGCCAATTTAATTCAGGCAAATGCAGTTGTTGTACATACATACCAACAATTTGACTACGTGGACTAAAATAACTTTTTGTTTAATGAAAAATGTGGTTTAACTGAATTTAAATGGTATCTGGTCAATTCAGACAAGCAAAAGTCATGTCATAAGATATGCTTAATTACTGCTAGAACAAAGATAGTGACTCATTTAAATATTTTGTTAGGACATGACTTGGTAATGCTCAGTGTATTTAAGATAAGAACGAAAGTAATCAGGAGGTAAATTTGAGGTTGGAGGATCTGCTTTTTTTTTTTTTTAATTTTTTTTTGTTTTATTTATTTTTGATACTGAGAGAGACAGAGCATGAGAGGGGGAGGGGCAGAGAGAGAAGGAGACACAGAACTGGAAGCTGGCTCCAGGCTCTGAGCTAGCCGTCAGCACAGAGCCTGACGCGGGGCTCGAACCCACGAATGTGAGATCTGACCTGAGCTGAATTCGGAGGCTTAACCAACTGAGCCACCCAGGCGCTCCAAGGATCTGCTTATTAAAGAAAATCGCTCCATTCTGAAAATAGGAGGGAAATGGTCATAATTCTCTGGGAGCTTACATGCCATGGGGGATAGACAAAATCCTTGTACACATGAAAGTAGTAACGAATTGTGAACTATGTTGTGAAGGAAGTAAAGTAGGCATCGAGGGAAAATGACTGGGGTACGGAGGCGTTAGCTGGGCTGGTCTTACATGGGTCACTCTGAGGAAATAATGCCTCAGAAGAGCCTAAAAGATGAGACAAAGGCGAGCACCAAGAGTCTCTGGTGCACGCGTCCCAGGAGTGAAAACAACCAAAAGACCTAAAGGAAAAAACACATTTGAGATGCACAACAACGTAACAGACAATCCAAGGTGGCTTTGGTTCAGTGAGTAAATAGTACAGGTGACATGATGACATCAGAGAGAATGGCAAGAGCCAGAAGAGGCATTCCAAGTGCAAGGAAAGGAGTTTAGAATGTCTAACAAGTAAAAAGAAAAGCCACCAAAGAACTTTAATCACAGGATTCACATGACCAGTTTTGCAAAAAAACTCCTGTGTCACCCTGCGGAGAAGGGAGGGTTGGAGACTAGTTAGCAGCTGTTTCCTAGTCGAGGTGGCACGTGGTCATAATCAGAACTAACGTTTTGGAGATGCCAGTGGAATGATGGAGAAACCGAGTAGGGGGCAGGGGTGCCGTTTTCTTACATCAAGAGATGTCATTTAAAGCTCATCGAAAAAGCATCAGAATTTTAAGAATTCTTTGAAAGGGTAATCAATATAACTTTTATTCTACAGTAAACATATATACACAATAAATATTGTGAGAAGCTGGTGGGAATGAGAAGGAAAGGCGGCAAAAACATAACAAAGAAAAAGAGCCAACCAGATGTCTTAGGGAAACGTGGTGACAGCAGATACAAAAGGGGACCAGCCAGATGTCCGAGGCCAGATCCTCCCCTTGCAGGCTTTTGGCTTCTGTTATCTTGCTTGCACCCTGCACCGGCCAACTGCCCACGTAGCAGAATTGCTAAGAGCCCCTCCCCTTGTCTTTCTTTCTTGAGCCCCTCCAAACCTACCCAGAAAAGGCGGCCAGCACCCAGACCCACAGGGTCAGCCTTTGGCAGTGACTCTGCTGGGCCCTTAATGGTGTGAAATAAACAGTCTTTCCTGATTCTCCAACTGTGCGTCTCTTGTCTCTTCCTGAACTCTGAGTATTTGCTGTAACAGGACGATTATGTGAAAACATGTTTTCTTGTCCTTTTCATCTGGTTGTTAAAATCCATTAACCAAGTTTGAAAACTCAAGAACTAGTGGAAGATTCATTAGTTTTAAAAAATAACTTAAATTGAGTAAATTAATTGATAAAAGCTTTATTACTCTTACCTTGCATTCACGAAATAGGATAGGAACTGTTTATCAAAATGTTAATATATCACTGAAAAATAGTTCTGTACTCAAAATATTGGCATCTATGTTTGAAATGTAACTTATTTTCCCAATAACCGGAATGCCAAGAAGTATGAATTTCTAAAATGAAAAACACACTTGTTAGCCTGTAATTAAGCATAAAACATTCATGTAAAAACATGAACATTAAATTTAAAAATGAATAACCACAACAACAAATCTGGCTGTTTGGGAGCGGGGAATCCAGAGAGCTGGTTTTATGATAGCGTATTAGCACCATCTAGTGGAGAAACAGGATGTTTACACTAATTCTAAAAATCAAAACTATAATATGGAATCATTTACTAAAAGTTCCCAACAAAAATGTGCCAAAAATTTGTTAAAATTTGAAAGAAAAATCACTGCATATTAAATCTCACACAAGTATTATTCATTACACAAAAATATAGTTTTAAATAGATCTTCTGTGAAATATAAAACATTTTCATCGTAGATATGTTTCATGATGGGATTCATTTCAGTTGATTATTTGCCCCTTACCTTTTAAAAAGAAATTCTAGAATGGAGTGTTAAACCATTATCATAAAACCAAGTAAGGAAAGAAGTTAAGTAACTAAAGTAACACTAATAAATGTTAGGTGACAAGTACCTTTAAATTTGCCATTTTTAAAAGTAATGTGTTGGAGATCTGCTAGTCTAATCATTCTATTTTTTTAAGTTTTATTTAAATTCCAGTTAGTTAATATATACTGAAATATTAGTTTCTGGAGTAGAACTTAGAGATTCATGACTTACACAGAACACCCCGTGCTCATCACTCAAATGCCTTCCTTCATATCCATCCTTCATGTAATCTATCCCCCTACCCATCTCCCTTCCAGCAACCCTGTTTATTTTCTATACTTAGGAGTCTGTTTTACGGTTTGCTTCTCTCTTTTTTTCCCCCTCTGTTTAACTGTTTTTATTCTTAAATTCCACATATGAGTGAAATCATATGGCATTTATCTTTTTCAGACAGACTCATTTCACTTAGAGTAATACACTCTAGTTCTCTCCATGCTGTTGCAAATGGCAGGGTTTCATTCTTTTTGATGGCTGAGTAATATTCCAGTGTAAGTGTGTGCTTTTTTAGAGTGTGTGTGCATGCACGTGTGTGTGTGTGTGTGTGTGTGTGTGTGTGTGTGTGTCTATGTATGACTGCTTTATCCATTCATCCAACAATGGACATTTGTGTTCTCTCTATTACTTGGCTATCATTGATACTGCTGCTACAAATATCAAGCTGTATGTGTCCCTTCAGAATCAGTATTTTTATATCCTTTTGTTAATTACTGAGCAGTGCAATGGCTAGAGTGTAAGATAGTTCTAGTTTTAACTTTTTGAGGACCTGCCGTATTGTTTTCCAGAGTGACTGCACCAGTTTGCATTCCCACACCAACAGTGCAATAGGGTGTCCCTTTCTCTACATCCTTGTCAGTGTTGTTTCCTGTTTGTTAATTTTAGCCATTCTGACAAGAGTGAGATTGTATCGTATCATGGTTTTTATTTGCATTTCCTTGATGATGAGTGATGTTGAGCATCTTTTCATGTGACTGTTAGCCACGTGTATGTCTTTTTTGTAAAACTATTTATTCGTGTCTTCTGCCCATTTCATAACTAGATTATTTGTTGTTTGGGTGTTCAGTTTGATAACCTCTTTATAGATTTTGGATACTAACCCTTTATTAGATATGTCATTTGAAAATATCTTCTCCCACTTTAAAGATTGCCTTTTAATTTGATTGTTTTCATCACTGTTCAGAAGGTTTTTATTTTGATGAGGTCCCAATAGTTCATTTTTGCTTTTGTTTCCCTTGCCTCTTCTAGTACCTAGTAAGAAGTTCCTATGGTCTAAGTCAAAGAGGTTGCTGTTTTGTCTTCTCTAGGATTTTGATGGTTTCCTACCTCATATTTAGGTTTCTCATATACTTTGAATCTATTTTGTGGATGTTGTAAGAAAGTGGTCCAGTTTCATTCCTCTGCATGTTAATGTCCAGTTTTCCCAACACTATTTGTTGAAGAGACTGTATATTTTTTTCCATTGGACATTGTTTCATGCTTTGTCAAAGATTAGCTGACCATATAGTTGTGGGTCCATTTCTGGGTTTTCTTTTCTGTTCTACTGATCTATATGTCTGTTTTTGTACCAGTGCTATCTTGGTATTATCTCACTACTGTCTTGGTGACTACAGCTTTGTAATATAGCTTGAAGTCTGGAATTGTGATGCCTCCAGCATTGCTTTCTTTTTCAATATTACTTTGGTTATCTGTAGTCTTTTGTGGTTCCATACAAATTTTAGAATTGTCTGTTCTAGTTCTGTGAAAAATGTTGGTGGAATTTTGATAGAGATTGCAGTAAATATGTAGATTGATTTGGGTGGTATAGACATTTTAATGATATTTGTTCTTCCAATCAATAAACATGGAATAATTTTCCATTTCTTTGTGTCGCCTTCAATTTCTTTCATTAGTGTTCTATAGTTTTCAGAGTACAGATCTTTTACCTCTTTGGTTAGTCTTATTCCTAGGTATCTTATGAGTTTTGGTGTAAATATAAATGGGGTGAATTCTTTTATTTCTCTTTCTGCTGCTTCATTATTGAAGTATAGAAATGCAACAGATTTCTGTACATGGATTTTGTATCCTGCAACTCCACTGAATTATGTATCAGTTCTAGCACTTTTTTAGTGGAGTGTTTTAGTTTTCCATATAAAGTTATCATATTGGCTGTGAATAATGAAGGTTTAATTTCTTCCTTATTGTTTTTTGGATGCCTTTTCTTTCTTTCTTCCTTTCTTTTTTCTTTTCTTTCTTTCTTTCTTTCTTTCTCTCTTTCTTTCTTATATTTCTTTCTTTTTTTTTTTTTTTGGCTGATTGTTGAGACTAGGACATGTAGTTCTATGTTAAATAACAATGATGAGAGTGGTCATGCCTGTCTTGTTCCTGACAATACAAGAAAAGCTCTCCATTTTCCTCATTGAGAATTGTATTAGCTGCGGGTCTTTCATATATGGCCTTTATGATGTTGAGGTATGTGGCCTCTATTCCTATTCTGTTGAGATTTTTGATTTTGTTTTGTTTTTGTTGTTTTTTATTTTTTTAAATAGTTTATTGTCAAATCGGTTTCCATACAACACCCAGTGCTCTTCCCCTTAAATGCCCTCCACCATCACCACCATCTCTTTCCCCCTCTCCCCCTTCCCCTTCAACCCTCAGTTCGTTTTCAGTATTCAATAGTCTCTCAAGTTTTGCATCCCTCTCTCTCCCCAACTCTCTTTCCCTCTTCCCCTCCCCCTGGTCCTCCATTAGGTTTCTTCTGTTTTCCTGTTAGACCTATGAGTGCAAACATATAGTATCTGTCCTTCTCTGCCTGGCTTATTTCACTTAGCATGACACCCTCAAGGTCCATTCACTTTCCTACAAATGGACATATTTTGTTCTTTCTCATGCCATGTAATACTCCATTGTGTAAATATACCACATCTTCTTGATCCATTCATCAGGTGATGGACATTTAGGCTCTTTCCATATTTTGGCTATTGTTGATAGTGCTGCTATGAACATTGGGATACATGTGCTCCTATGTATCAGCACTTCTGTATCCCTTGGGTAAATCCCTAGCAGTGCTATTGCTGGGTCATAAGGGAGTTCTAGTTTTTGTTGTTTTTTAGAAAGAGAGAGAGCATGTGCATGCTTACATGTAAGTCAGGGAAAGGGCAAAGGTAGGAGAGAGAGAGAGAAAATCTTAAGCAGACTTGACTCCCAGCAAGGAGTCTGATATGGGGCTTGATCTCCCAACCCTGAGATCGTAACTTGAACCAAAATCAAGAGTCAGACACTTACCAACTGAGTCACCCAGGTGCCTGAACGGTTTTCAGAATTGATACTGTCATATTGATACTGTCACATGTTTTTCCTGCATCTATTGAGAGGATCCCCTGGTTCTTATTCTTTCTGTTATTAATGTGGTGGTGTACCACGTTGATCTGTAGATATCGAACCATTCTTTCAGCCAAGGAGTAAATCCCACTTGATTATGGTGGGTGATTATTGTTTCTTATAATAGTTTATTGTGAAATTGGTTTCCATATAACACCCAGTGCTTCTCCCCACAAGCGCCCTCCGCCATGACCATCACCCCCTCGCCTCCCTCCCCCTCCCCCTTCAGTCCACAGTTTGTTTTCAGTGGTGAATGATTATTTTAATGTTCTGTTGGATTTGATTTGCTAGTATTTTGTTGAGAATTTTTACCTCTATATTCATCAAGGATACTGGCCTGTAATCTCTATTTTATTTCAGTCCTAGTCTGGTTTTGGAATCAAGGTAATGCTGACCTCGTAGGATGAGTCTGGAAGTTTTCTTTCCGTTTCTATTTTTTGAAATGGTTTAGGCAGTATAGGTATTAACGCTTCTTTTTTAAAAGATTTTTTAATGTTTAATTTTCAGAGAGAGAGAGAGAGAGAGAGAGAGAGAGAGAGCAGGAGAGGGGCAGACAGAATCCAAAACAGGCTCCAAGCTTTGATCACTCAGTACAGAGCCTGACGCAGGGCTCGAACCCACGAACTGTGAGATCATGATCTGAGCCAAAGTTACACATTCATCTGACTGAGCTCCCCAGGTGCCCCTGAATTAATTAACTCTTCCTTAATTGTTAGAATTCCCCTGGTCCTGGACTTTTTTTGGTTTTTTTTTTTTTTT
>NC_043702.1:152148423-152169141 GCF_006229205.1 Suricata suricatta | reverse complement strand
TTGGTAGTTTATATGCTTCTAGGAATTTATCCACTTCTTCTAGATTGCCCAATTTGTTGGCATATAATTTTTCATAATGTTATCTTATACTTGTTTGTATTTCTCTGGTGGTGGTTGTTATCTCTCCTCTTTCATTTGTGATTTTATTTCTTTGGGTCCTTTATCTTTTCTTTTTGTAAGTCTGGCTAGGGAGCTATCAGTTGCATTAATTTTTTCCAAGAATCATTCCTGGTTTCATTGATCTGTTCTGATTTTTCAATTTGTTTCAATAACATTTATTTCTGCCCTAATCTTCATTATTTCCCCTCTCTTGCTGGTTTTTGGCTTCATTTGTTCTTTTCCTAGCTCCTTTAGGTGTAAGATGAGGATGTATTTGAGATTCTTCTTGCTTCTTGAAGTAGACCTGTATTGCTATTCCAAAGGTTTCAGACAGTCCTGTTTTCATTATTATTTCTTTCTATGTATTTTTAAATTTTTCTTATTTAATTTCCTGGTTGACTCATTTATTCTTTAGTTGAATGTTCTTTAACCTCCATGTATTTGGTATCTTAGCAAAATTTTTTTGTGGGTGACTTCAACTTTCATAGGGTTGTGGCCTGAAAATTTGCATGGTATGACCTCAATCTTTTGTACTTGTTGAGGCCTGATTTATGACTAGTGATGTATTCTGGAGAATCTTCCATGCACACTCAAAAAGAATGTGGATTCTTCTGCTTTAGGATGAAATATTCTGAATATATGTGTTAAGTTCATCTGGCCCACTGTGTCAATCAAAGTCCTTGTTTCCTTAATAGTTTTATGCTTAGATTATCTGTCCTTTGGTAAGTAGGGTGTAAAAGTCCCTTACTTTATTGTATTCTTATTACCAATGAATTCCTTTATGTTTGTTATTATTTTATATATTTGGATGTTTCAAGCTGGGGGCATAAATACATACAATTGTTAGATCTTGTTGGATAGAGCCCTTTATTATGATAGAATACCCTTCATTATCTCTGCTACAGTCTTTGGTTTAAAATCTAGTTTGTCTAAACAGATGAACATAAGGGAAGAGAAGCAAAAATAATATAAAAACAGGGAGGGGGACAAAACATAAGAGACTCTTAAATATGGAGAACAAACAGAGGGTTACTGGAGGGGTTGTGGGAGGGGGATGGCCTAGATGGATAAGGGGCATTAAGGAATCTATTCGTGAAATCATTGTTGTATGACATGCTAACTAACTTGGATATAAATTTAAAAAAGAGTTTAAATAAATAAAAAAGTAAAATAAAATAAAATAATAAAATAAGATAAAATCATAAAACAAAATCTAGTCTGATATAAGTATGGCTGCTACAGCTTTCTTTTGACATCCATTAGCATGATAAATGGTTCTCCATCCCCTCACTTTTAATCTGCACGTGTTTTTGAGTCTAAAATGAATCTCTTGTAAGCAGCATATAGATGAGTCTTGTGATATTATCCATTCTGATACCCTATACCTTTTGATCAGAGCATTTAGGCCATTGACATTCAGAGTGATTGTTGATAAGAATTTAGTGCCATTTTTTATTTGTTTTGCCATTGTTTCCGGAGATTTTCTCTGTTCTTTCCTAGAGTTTTTTTTTTTCGGAGGGGTTTTGTTTTTTGGTTGTTGTTGTTTTGTTTTGGGTTTTTTGTTTGTTTGCTTGCTTGCTTCTGGTCTTTCTTTTCCACTAAAAAAGTCCCCTTTAATATTTCTTGTGGAGCTGGTTTAGTGGTCACGAATTTTTTTACTTTTGTTTGTCTTGGAAAACTGTTTATCTCTCCCTCTATTCTGAATGATAGCCCTGCTGGACAGAATATTCCTGGCTGTGTATTGTTTCCATTCAGCACATTGAATATATCATGCCACTCTCTTCTGGTTTGCCAAGTCTCTGTGGAGAGATCTGCTGCAAGCATTTTTTATTTTCCCTTCAAAGTAAGGGACTTTTTTTGTTGTTGTTGTTGTTGCTGCTGCTTTGGGGATTTTTTTTTTCTTTATCTATGTTTTGGGAATTTAACTACAATATGTTTGGTGTTGGCCTCCTTTTGTTCATTTTGATGGGAATTCTCTGTGCCTCCCCGATTTGGATGTCTGTTTCCTTCCCCAGATTAGGGAAGTTTTCAGCTATAATTTCCTCAAATGATCCTTCTGCCTTTTCTCTTTTCTCTGTCTTCTTTTGGGACTCCTGATATGAATCTTATTACGCTTTAAGGAGTCACTGAGGTCCTTAATTTTACATTGTGATCTAATATTTTATTTCCCACTTCTCTTCAGCTTCATTATTTTTCCATAAGTTTATCTTCTAAATCACTGATTCATTCCTAGATTCTTCCATCCTTGTGGTCGTTACATCCAGTTGGTTTCAGGTCTCGGCTATTGCATTTTTCATTTTGGCCTAACTAACTTTTCGTTCTTTTATCTCTGTGGTAAGGATCCCTGATGTGTTCTATACTTTTCTCAAGCCCAGCTAGTGTCCTTATGATTGTTGCTTTAAATTCTGGATCAGGCATATTTGTTACATTGTTTCAACTAGATCTTAAGCTGTAACCTTTTCTTGTTCTTTCTTTTAAGATTAATTCCTCTGTTTGGCAATTTGGTCTCTTTATCTATATGTTAGGAAAGCCTATTATGTTTCCTACTCTTCAGAGTAATGGCTTTCTACAGAAGTCATGCACAGTCCAGGGCCTAGCGCTTCAGGAAGTGCCTCTGGTGTTTGCAATGTACTGCTGTGTTTGGGCTGCTCTTTCCTGTGGGTCATTCCTCTGCAGAGTTTCTCCTTGCCTGCAGTGGGGAATACTTGGACCCTGGCCAGAGTGCGGTAAGTTTTAACTAGGTGTGCTCTGGTCTGCTTGTTAAAAGAGATCTGATGCTATTTCCATTAGAGTTGAAGGTTTTCAACACTCTACATCCATAGACATGGTGCGTGGAGGAGAGTCTGTGCTAGTCTTCTGGGAGCGTAGGCCCACAGAGTTGGTTCTCAGGCACACTTGCCCCAGTAAAGAAGCCCCTGCAGAGCACAGGGGTGTGGGACTTGGTGTAAGTGGTTTAGGCTGCCAGGTTGTTGCTGTGCTGCTTACTGAAGTTAGTTTATGCTGAGGGGTGGGGGAGGAAAATGGTGCCAGCCTAGTCCCTCATCCCTGGAAAGGGGAGTTCCCACCCACCACTGTCCATAGTACCCTCACAGAGAGGGAACAGTCTCCCGTCATGGATCCCAATTGTCCTTCAGATTTCCACTTTCACCCTGACAGTGTCTGGGCTCTCTGCCTGCCTGGCAGCACATTGCCCCTGAGTTCTATCCAAGGAAGGCCAGCTGAGTTTTAAAACTCAAAACTTTAGGGATATGGCATAGTGCAGAAACATGCTGGTCCTCTGGGGAAAGATCTTGCCACACTGGGACACACTGGGACTGATGTAGATTTGTCCTAGAAGGGGAGTTGTACCACAGAACAGGGCTGTGGGTTTGGAGCAAAGCACATCAAAGACCTGATGTTTGGGTTCACCACCTTCAGCAGGTATCTCTGCACCTATGATGAGGGGCGGGGAGACAAATAAAGCCTGCCTGCCAGATCTTTTGTCCCTGTGAGAGGGAATGCCACCTCCCCCGAGATGTGCTCTAAGAAGGGGGAACCATCTCTCCCAATGTGTCCCAGAGGATCCTCAGATAACACTTGCTACCCCCAGGCTATCTGCTCTCCTTCTTCACAGGAGCACTGCAGCGCCCTCAGGGCTCCACATCAGCCATGCAGAAGACTTCTAAAACTTTGTATTTGAGCTCTACTGGTCACAAAAATTCACAAAAATCAGCCCCTCTCATTTTCCCAGTCATTTTCCTTGTGCCAGTCCCTATGTGCTCTTCTCTCTCTCCTCTCTTCTCTCTCCTCTCTCCTTCCTCCTTCCATGATCAAGGCTCTCTTCCACAGTACCCATGATCCATTTGTCATGGTTTTACACCTCCTACTTTGTGGCCCCTTCTCTCCCCCTAGTTATGCAGTTTGTTCTGTCAGTCCTCAGGTCAGTATCTTGGGTGTTCACAATGATTTGATATTTATCTAGTTATGTTTAAGGGATGAGGCAATCAATCCTCCTGCTACTCTACCATCTTAGCTCTTCCTGTAGTCATTCTAATAACAAGGGTAGTTATGCCTAAACTAAGCAGCAAGCAGTATTTAAAAATATTAGCAATTATGGGGTGCCTGGGTAGCTTAGTCAGTTGAGTGTCAGACTCTTGGTTGCAGCTCAGGTCTTAATCTTAGGGTCCTATGATCGAGCCCTACATCAGACTTTGTGCTGAGTGGGAAGCCTGCTTAAAATTCTCTCTCTTTCCCTTTTTCCCTCTGCCCCTCCCTCCTCTCTAAAATAAAAATATGTGTAGGCATGAGCTTCATATTAATATCCGTGATCTCTTTATATGTAATTTAATTTTTTGCAACATAAGAATCATACTGTAAATGCAGATTCTTACTTTAATACCTTTATTGTGAAATATATGAGTGAATAAAATATGAATCTACTATATTACAAACATAATATATCACCCATGTCAAGTAGGAAAACATTCCCAATATTTCTGAAAATCCCTGTGGGTTTCTATTATGTCAATACCCCTACCTTTGCTCTAGAAGAAAATATTATCTTAATATTTCTGATAATTACATTTTTGCTTTGCTTTAATAGCTTCACAGTCTGTGTACATATCCCTAATATATATGTTTGTTCTTAAATTTTATGTAGTTGAAATAATCCTAAAAAGACACCTATGTGTCTTTTACTTCATTTTTTCTTTTTTCTTTTAAGGTCATTTTGTAGTATTGGGTCTACTATTCCATTGCATGAATATACCATAAACTTTTATTCATTCAACTGTTGATGGATATTGGAGTTGTTTCTGGCTATTAAAAAATCATATGCTAGAAATATTACCACACACGAAATCTGGTTCACATATGTCTTAGATTCTCAGTGACATATTCCTAGGAGTAAAATTTCCAAATAATAAGCAATGCATATTTTCAATTTTCACTACAAGTTTAGAAATTCTTTTCTATTGTCGTGGTTCTCATTTTCTTTGTACCAGCAATTCCTAACACTCCACATTATTTCCAAATGGTAGGATTTTTAAACTTTTTACATTTTTGCCAATATCATGTTATTTTATTCATGGTTTATTGTGGTTTTCATTTTCAGTTTCAGTTTGAGCAATTTTTCATCAGTTTATTGATACTTGTTCGAGTCCTTTACCTACTAAAACTTTTTCCCCAATAGCTATTTCAGATACTAAATGAGTGGGTAGCAAGGTTATTTCTGCTTGCATATTTTGTAGAAGTCACTGGTAAAGCCAACTAATTTTATAAACTGAGATTGGAGGGGTGTTTTTTTTTTTCATGTTGGTGTTATAGGACTCCTGAGGATTGTTTTGTTTTGCTTTAAAGATTTTTCTTTTATAAGTAATCTCCATACTCAACGTAGGGCTCAAACTCACAACCCCAAGATCAAGAGGTGTATGTTTTATTGACTAAGTCAGCTAGGCACCCTAGAACTTCTGAGGTTTTTATATCCTAGTGAGATCCTGCCTCCTAAATTATCACTGCCTCTACCCACTGAAGAGAAGGGGTGAAAACTTTGTCAGAGCCAGATACCTCCCTGCACTACCTGAGGTCAGGATACAGGACTTAGTGGACAGGGCTCCCAGGTGTAAACTTTAGGGATTCAGCTGCAGTAGCATCCCACAAATTTAGATGTATATCATATATTTATTATTGTTTTGTTCAAATTATATTCTAATATGCATTGTGATTTCTTCTTTAACCCTGGAGTGATTCAGAAGTGTTGCTTAACTTCAAAACTTTTGAGATTTTTCCTGTTTTTCTGTTAGCAATGTCTTGTGTTCAGCAAGTATATTTAGAGTGATTTCAATTTTTTGAAGTTTATTGATATTTGCTTATAGTCTACTTTAGTGAATATTCCATGTGTATTTGCAATGAATATGTATCTGCTACTGTTGAAGGTTGCATTCTATATCTATATAAAAGATCACTTGGTTTAAAATTTTTCATACATTCTATACCTCATTTGTCTATTTGCTTGTCTATCAGACATTTGAAGTACATTTAAATCTGAAACTATGATGACAGATTTGTTTACTTCTTTTACTTCTGTTATATCTTGAAGACATATTATTATGTGTATGTACAGTGACATGCTGGCAATTATATAACAATCAACTATTAAACAAAAAGGAAAGGAATTTGCCAATTCATATAGTGTAAATACTCATGATATGGTCAATTTCAAGTTACAAATATGACATCACTGAATACTGTATTAGGAAGAGATGTGTATAATTAGCTCCTGTGAGTCAGTGTGAGCCAACTCTAGCAATCGTTCTAAATGTTTGTACACATTTAGAATTACTACATCTTTCTGTTAAAGTCGCTCTTTCATTATTGTGAAATGACCCTCTTTTTATCTATCAGTACTTAATGTCTTCAATTATTATTTGCCTGATGTTAATGTATTAACCCTATTTTTTTTGGCTAATATTTTATAATGTATCAGTTTTCATCATTTACATTCAACTCACCTATCCCATTTTATTAAGAGTAATCAGTATAGGGTTGCCTGGGTGGCTCAGTCAGTTAAGCATCAACTTCGGCTCAGGTCATGATCTCACAGTCCGTGGGTTCAAGCCCTGCATCGGGCTCTGTGCCGGCAGCTCAGAGCCCGGAGCCTGCCTCAGATTCTGTGTCTGCCTCTCTCTCTACCCCTCCCCTGCTCACTCTCTGTCTCTCTCTCTCAAAATAAAAAATAAAGACATAAAAATTGTTTTTAAAAAAGAGTAATCAGTATATACATCAGTTTTAGTTTGTTTTTTCCAGTGAGTGTTTATATTTTAATTGGAGTGCTGGATCTATTTACATTTATTATAGTTGCTGAGACAGTTAAGTTCAAATGTAACATATTGCCATTTATTTTTCATATCATTTCTTCTTTGTTATTTTACTCCTCCTTTCTTGCCTTTGTAAACTGTTAGTCAAATGTTCTTTACTAACTCACTATATAATTTCTATTAGTTATATATTTCCTAATATTAATAAGCACTCAAATTATTACAATGTATCTTAAATTAATACTTTTATTACACTCTGAACTATATAAACACTAAGACAGTTTAATTTCATTTGTTATACATTTTTGTTATTATTGTTATGTATTTTACTTCTGCTTCTTTTGTAAACACTATATGACATTGTTATTGATTTTAATTCAATGGTCTTTTTCAATTGTGTTAAAATATGCATAGCACATTATTGATTCTTTTTCAATAGTCTTTTTATTAACCCATATGTTTATTTTCTTCAGTCCTACTCATTTATTCTTACCTTTTTTTTTTTTTTTTGCTTATCTATAGGATCATTGTCCTTCAGCCTAGAGAGTTTTGGTGGGTTTTTTTTATTGTTGCTGTTGTTTTTACTTTTTTTAATGCCAGTCCGCTATTATTGAATTTTTTCTGCATTTATTTATTTGAGAATGTGTTTCAATTCTCCTTCATTGTGCAGTCTATTTCTACTAGATTCATAGTTCTCTGTTGCCATTTATTTTTCAGCACTTTAGAAATGCCAGCACATTGTCTTCATGCTTCAGTAGTTATTGTTACAAACATAGCTGCTATTTTCATTGTTCTGACAGAAATGTGTGTTCTTCGTCTGTCTGCTTTTAAGAATTTGTCTTTCAGGACAACAGAGTTCTGCCTAATTGAGACAAAGCCAGTTCCATCCCCAATCCCCTGATAGTCCCCGTTTCTCTCCCAAGTACTACCCAGGGATCCCCACCCAGAGGTCCTCCTTGGGGACCTGAGAGTTGGTATTATCCATCAATTTTGGAAAATTTTAGCTACTTTTTATTCAAATATTTTTGTCTTTTCTCTCCTCTAATTTTGGAACTTTAAATAGACAAATGTCATGTCCCGCCCCAGCTGGTGGGGCGGTAAATCATTGTGGGTCCGTTCCTGAGGGAGGGAGAGAGAGTAGGGCAGGAAGGGGAGCACAGAGAGTGAGGCAAGACAAGCGTTTTCTGATCAAGCCTCTTTTATTATTCCTACACACACACCAAAGAAAGAAAAACTCACACCTATATAGGGTTTAGGGTGGGAAACTGACAGGGTTGGTTGCTAGGAAACAGGGTCAAGCTAGGGTAAAGAAGGAAACAAACTGAAGTTTTTAGCACAGCAAGTGAAGGACTGATACCACCCTGCTGGAAGGCGACTGATCTTTGTTTTTCTGGCTTCTTCTGACAGGGAGTGGCGCTCCCCTGCCTATTTTTGTAACTCCCTTCAGGGAGTGACATTACCGGCTAGTAAATGGCCGAGCAGCTGAATCTTTGCAGCTTCCCACAGGTCCTCCTTTTTTTTTTATTAATTCAAAAAGGGATTCTTCCAGAATATGATAGTATGTGCAAGGAAAGGACTGTGCCTGTCTTAGGTTGGAGGCCTGCCAATCCTTCTTACCCGTCATGGGCACACCCAGAAGCCTGTGTCTGAGTAACTGTCTTAGGTTGATAGGGTGGTAAGGCCCCTCTTACCCGTCATTGGCTAACCAGCCCGCGCCTCTTGCCATAATATAGCTCTTCCATCGGCCTCCTGATCGGCCATATCGAGCTTATGATAATGGACCTGGGTAGACTGTGCCTATTTACTGCCTTAGGAGAGTCATGACCTTGTTGAATAGAACAGGGCCCAAGGGCACCAAGATCAGTAAATCTGCAATAGGTCTCAAAAGTGGGACAGATAGGGTAAAAGTCCATACAATAGGTCTTAAAAGCGGGAGGAGATAGGGTAAAAGTCCATGAAATCCACTGAGGAAAGGACAGTTGATGTTTTTCTTCCTCCTCTTCTCCAGATCTTCCTGAAGCCTCTTTTCCCCACATGGTCCTAAAGGAAAAGACAAAGATTTTTCTCAAGGAGATTTTTTTCTCCCTGGAGGGCTGAGTATTATGATCAATTTGCTTTACTAGTCTCTCCGGCAACCATCTGGCTGCATCCGCTTTTTGTGCGTAGATGCAGACTGCTCCTCATCCCCAGATTAAAACTGGTTCCGGACCATGCCATTTATTATCCAAGGGGTCCTTCCAAAGCACGGTAGCAAAAGTTTTTTGCGTTTCATTGTGCCAGAGACGTTCAGCAGCTGAGCGTCCTTCTTTATCCAAGGTTAAAAAATTTAAAATGAAGAGTGAATGATGTAAAAGATTTCTGGGAGATCCCTTGATGGGGTACCAGTCCCCCCTCTTATTTTATCAAGGGTATTTTTTAAGGATAGATGTGCCCGTTCTACTATACCTTGTCCTTGTGGGTTATAAGGAATCCCAGTGATATATTTAATGTGTAACTGTTGATAGAATTTAGAGAACACAGTCCCAGTATCTCCGGGTCCATTGTCAGTTTTCATTTGTTTTGGGATTCCTAACACTGATATGGCAGAAAGCATGTGTGCTACGACGTGCTTTCCTGCTTCCCCAGTTTGTAAGGCAGCATATAGGAAGCTGCTGTAGGTATCGACATTCACATGGACATATTTTAAATTTCCAAACTCTAAAATGTGTGTTACATCCATTTGCCAGATGGCATTAGGCACCAGTCCTCGAGAATTTCCTCCCAAATGAGGAACAGGTAAATGCACAACACAAGAAGGGCACTGTTTCACTATTTGTCGCGCTTGTTCACAGGAAATCTTACATTGTGGCCTCAGAGCTTTAGAGCCTAGATGATGAATTTCAGAGAGGGGGCCAGGCAATTTAGAAGGAGTCAAACCTGAAATTCCTGTCTTGTAGACAGGCACTTTGCAGTTTTAGTTGTTGAAAAGAGCCGAACCACAGACTTAGTGTTTGAAAACAGATTAAACCTCTCTGAAGTTTTTTGAGGTAATTTAATAACAACAACAAGTTTAGCTCTCTGTGTTGAAGTTAATCCTTGTAAGTATGGCCCCTCGTAAAACCTCTTTAACTTTAGATAAGGATTCTAGGGCCAAAGGAGTTAACTCTTGTTTTGCCTTTATGCAAGATCTCAAACAGAGGAAGACAGCTTTAAAAGAGGCCGAATCCAATTAAATCTCTCAATCGTTTTTGAAAATCATTGAAAGTACATAAATGCTCTTTAATTGTAAAGGCTGTTAAGTCACAGTTTAAATTTAGTGACACTTATATTTTGATTATTAAAGGTGTTAAGTAATGATCTTTACTAAAACATTAAAACTTTAGGAACAGCACATATATTTGAGCAGTTGCACCATTTACCCACAATCTAAATTACACTTAGCAGCCTCTTAACTCTTAGAAATCTTAGTCTCCCATTGAGGTCTTAGTAACCAAAACCTTTTTTAGATGGTAAACTTTTGAATCAATTAAGTACAAAGCAGCTTTTTCACAGTTGTAAATATCCCCAGTTGTCTTGCCGCAAGTTAAAAGGCACAGACATCTACAGGCCTCATCTTATACCAATATTTTAACCATCAGTTGTGGCTTTTGCTTTAGTTATAACTTGTTAGACAGCCAATGGATTTAATCTCAATTTATTAGCAAGTAAAACCTTAGCGTTTTAACTTACTAAGAACCTTTAAAACTATTTTAACAATTACTCATGAAAACTACTGAACAGACCAAATTAACCATCTTTTTAACATACACTTGTTAGAAACTGGAGTAGAGATCATAAGAACCTATTTGACCTCTGGTAGATTTAGATAGAACAAAAATTTTGTTTTAACCAACAAACTTAAGCACTGAATAAGTTTTGTTTGAGCCCAGGTAAGATACTTTGTTCCCTATAGTTGATTTTTAACCTCGAAATTTGGTGCAAAAAACACCCTGATTTCTGTGGTCTTTTGTTTCTTATCACCTGAGGCAGAGGGAGAAGCTAGTGTTATGCAAATTGACCTCTCCTCACGCAGCGATTGCAACCTGATGGCCTTCTGGTTGCCCTGGGCAACGGGGCAGTTTTAAACTTTTAGCTGTTTTAAACTTTTAGCTGTTAACCTGGGAAATAAATAGATCTCTTTCTTTAGACTCTTTATGGCTCAAATTTTAATTTACATACTTCATCTCAACTCTGCCTATGTCTACGGGAGGGCGTTTGCAGCAACCCAAAACAAGTATCCCAGACTCCGTATTGCCCATCCCTTATTTCTTGTAATACAGTGACGCAAAGACAAACAAAGGGTAGGGAGCGTCCTCTAATGAGGCCAATACATTCACTCACACACACACCAGAGGCTATCATTCTCCCTCCACAGAGGTTTTACAAACAAGACTGAGAAAACACTTCTTAATCTCACTCCCTGTGCTCTAAGGGTCTCTGTTTAGACTATTTATTTAATTCCTCCCCTAATATCATTGATCACTTACCCCAGCCGTGGACTGCATGGCAGGCTCCCACGCAGTTGGCTGCTTTTTCACCGGAGCGTGAACTGCGCGGCCGTCCACGTAGTTGACTTCTTTAAACCCCAGCCGTGGACCCCGTGAAATTCCACGTGGTCGGCTGCCTCAAACCCCAGCCGTGGACCCCGTGAAATTCCACGTGGTCGGCTGCCTCAAACCCCAGCCGTGGACCCCGTGAAATTCCACGTGGTCGGCTGCCTCAAACCCCAGCCGTGGACCAGGCGAAAATCCGCCTGGCCGGCTGCTTTTACCCATCGGTGTTCTTCAACGGGTCCCTCTCACTCAGCCCGACGTTGGTCGCCACTTGTCATGTCCCACCCCAGTTGGCGGGGCGGTAAATCGTTGTGGGTCCGTTCCTGAGGGAGGGAGAGAGAGTAGGGCAGGAAGGGGAGCACAGACTCGAGCACAGGTACTTTGTCTCTTTTTAAATTTATTGTTTTTTTTTCTTCAGAACTTAGAATAGTGCTGAGTAAGTATTTTCCAAATTAATGAATGAATAGTAGAATACAGTGCAACAGTTAAATATAATAAATTATCTCACCCACATTCCCTGGCTAAGAGGTCAGGGGTAGCAAATGTTCCCTTACATTCATTTTTCAACTTTCCATTGGCACACAGATTCCATCTGGCAGATTTTATCAATATTCTCACCATTGATGACCTTTGTGTATGTTGTCCTTGCATCCCCAAAGGATAAGTCATTTTTTACGAAGTTTTTTTTTTAATTTATTTTGAGAGACGGAGAAAGAGAGAGAGACAGTGCAAGTGGAGGGTGGACAGAGAGAGGGAAAGACAATCCCAAGCAGGCACAATGCTGTCAGCACAGAGCCCAATGTTGGGGTTCCATCTCACAGACAGCAAGATTATGACCTGAACTGAAATCAAGAGTCCGATGCTTAACTGACAGAGCCACCCAGGTACACCAAGGATAAGTCACTTTTAGCTTTCTACAGTGCATATCACTATTGTTCCCTAATCTTCATGAAGTGGCATGCGTTTGCAGTCTCTTTGTTTATTTCATGTCTAAAATAGTGATAAAATAACAAATAATATCATTATGTTGATAAAAAAGAATAATATAGTAAAGTAAAACAATGTCCATGGAAAGCTATTTTTACAAATTTATGTAGATTCAATTTCTGTAAGGTAAAATATATATTTCTTAACACACACACACATATATATATAAAGACACACATCTGGATGGACCTGTAACACCATAGGTATTATTAAAAGCAAAGATATCCTAAACATACTATGAATATAAATAAACACTTTAGACAATTACTTTGTTTATTGTTTTTAGATTGTAAAGGACCTCCTCCACGAAAACAAATTGAAGTTTTGTCAGGTGTCTGGTCTGAACAAAAATATCCAGAGGGAACTAAGGCGATATATAAATGCCGACCTGGATATATAACTCTTGGATTTATTATAATGGAATGCAAGAATGGAGACTGGGTGGCTCGGAATCCGTTGAAGATATGTGAGAGTAAGTAATTCATGCGTTTGTGAAATTTGTGAAAACGTTAGTTTGAAAATACCGAATGTTTAAGATTGTAGCAATATTAGCTGAATTATGTCACAATTATCACTTAAATACAAAATAATATACCACCATCATTCTTAATAAGGAGATATAATCTTCCAAAATAAAAAAACCAACTATATAGATAAGTTTAATAATAAAATAAGAACTTTGCCATTTTTCACTTTTCCACACCTTCAATTATTTCCTCTGATATAATATTAAATGTTATTTTCCTTGAACTTCTACATAAAATGTGTTTCCTTGAGTTACCTAATAAAATTATATTCTGTTTTTCATTTAGAAAGGCCCTGTGGACATCCTGGAGATACTCCTTTTGGTACTTTTCAACTTGCAAGAGGAGAAAAATTTGAATATGGTGCAAAGGTTGTTTATACATGTAATGAGGGGTATGTAGTCAATATATAAAAAGAGATTTGTAATTTAGATAGTAAATAAGGACTGTAGTGATTAGTATTTTTAAGGTTGCTTTATTTTTCTATGAGCATCTTTATAAGTACCATGTAAGTAGCCTGAAAAATTAAACTGTAATGGAAATGATTATATTTAGATACCATATTATCTCAACATTGAAAAATTAAAATGAATCATAATTACTGTGGGAAAGTGTTGTCCTAGGAGGGCTGGAAAATAGTATACATATATATAAATAAGGATTTATTCCAACAAGTCCTGACTATATCCTATTATATGCAGAGTATATGAATGTTCAATATGTCAGTGACAGTGCAAATGGTAACAAAATCATTACGTGACATTTCCTTGAATAAAACTTTTAAAATTTTGGAGAAGCAAATATTTTACATGGAAGTAATAATAAGTGCCATTATTTACGTTTTCATGGTGTGCAAATTACTCTTATCACATGGAGCAAAAAAGTGCTACTACCTTCATAATCATTGACTCTGTTCTCTAACCACCTACTGGATTTTCATGGCTGATCTTAACACTGTGATACTTCTTCAGTGTTCTTTATTCCTGTTATGCCCATCTAGGTCAAAAAATTGTTTTGAAAAAAGTTTCATACTTGGGAAAAATAGCATCATTACAAGCTTATACTGTATATAAAAATAGGATCAAGAAATTACAAATTGATTTTTATTATTCTCTCATTTACTTTTTGATTTGATACAATAAAATATAATATTTTAAAGGTTAGTCTTTGAAATAAGCCTGCATCCAAAAAAAATCCACCACCTAATAACTGTATGTATCATTTTAATATCCCTTTGCTTCCATTTCTTCATTTATAAAAGTGGAAATATGGGGCCCCTGGTTGGCTCAGTCAAGTGGGCATCTAACTCTTCATTTTGGCTCAGCTCATGATCCCAGGGTTGTGGGATAGAGCCCTGCATCAAACTCTGCACTGAGCATGGAGCCTGCTTGGGATTCTCTCTCTCACTCTGCCCCTCTCCCCAGCTTGCACATTCTCTCTGTCTCCATCTCTCTCTGTATAAAAAGAAAAGAAAGTAGAAACACAGCAGGTGCATCATAGGATTGATGGAAAACATAAATAAGACACACACTGACGCCCTTCAAAGAGTTCTTGGGATATTGTAGACACCCAATAAGTCTTAGTTCTAATCATTGTAGGCTCTCTTTGGCCACTATCTGAGATTTTTCAAAGATATTTTTAGTTCAACTTTCAATCATTGTTGCTGAATTTGTTATACATGACCAAATAGATGAAAACAATCTGGGCCTAAATTTTCCAATTGCGTCACTATTTACCTCTGTAATATCCCTGTCCATACAGGCTAGTCTGGCCTCTTTAGGTTCCAGTTTGGACCTGACAAAAGGGATCAAAACTCGTAGATTGCTTCCACTAGATTACTAAATCTCAGTAATAAATATTTATAGTTTGTTGAACAAAATTAGTGACATATTTAACCTCCTACTCTAACTCCACTTAATTTATCTTTGCTTCCTTCCTCTTGTACGAATTCTGGGCAAACTCTGTTAGAGACTCTATGAAATTAACTGCCCCTGCCACTCAGCTTGGACTTCCAGCAAGGACTAGATATTCATCAGGGAAATAAAAGTCCTTGGACCAGGCAAGATCCGCAAACATCAGTAGTTCATGGTATTTTAAAAATTTTTAGAGAGATTATTTTACCTACCTGAGGGGATGTAAATCTTTTGGCTTAAATGTGGAATCAATGCAGAATGGGTTTACTACACCCATGGTTCTGCTCGTCATCCAACCGTCTTTGATCCCTTGTCCCCGTTCACCTTTTCTCTGCTAAATATCTATTTAGCTGAATACTAGCCCTGTATCAGGATATTTGACATGGATATCCAGTTTCAGTATCCTACAGGTAGGGAGTTTTAAGGAAGAGCTCAACAGAACGATTTTCTGGTACGTTGCCCAACTAGGGTCCAGATACGTGAGCTGTTACTTTTCCCCAAGTACCAGCATTTGGACAGTCTCTTTTTCTTCCCCCTTTCCCTATGTGTATGGGCCATAAGCAGTTTTGCGTAGAATGTTGCAGAATTCCTAAAACACCTACCTAAAACAGGTAGGTTTATGGTGTAGATGGAAAATGTTAACCAGGAAATGTACTTTCTGTGTTGGAGCAGGGTACCAGTAGAGGAGATAAACAAGTAATTTTAATAGTCAATTATTTTGTTCCTTTATATAAAGAGACATAGAGTAATTGTTTGACTTCAAGTTTTGTGAATCTCATTTAATCTATTGAAATTTTTTCTTCCTTTAGAGAATTAGGAATAAACAATAACATTCAGAGAAAGACAAAGTATTTTTTGAGGGAGAAAGTTTTTTTGTGTGTGTGTCTGTGTTTTTTTTAATTGTGTAATGGGTGAAGCAATCCTTATTTGCAGACGAAGGAAACATTTATCAATGTAGAATTATTTAGAAGTTAATGAAAGGCCCCTTCTCAAAATTATCTCTTGTGGTTATCAAAATCCTGCCCATCATTTATTTTTTGAGAAAAAGCTTCCTACTTCTTGGTGTGCGCTGTAATATTAAGAAATACTAAGAAGGATGATTGGCTTTGCTCTAAAACCTCTGTAATGATTGTACATTCTGCATCTACCCCCAAGGAACTCTCATGCAAATAGAGCATTTAAGATTTTAAGGACTGGCTTGATGGGTACCACAGTTAGATAAATTTGACATGGAATGGGATTTATAAGAAAATCTGACTCGATGACCACACTCTGTTAAAAATTCATATGATGGAGACAGGAAAATGGAGATAAGTGTTAAAAACACACCACACACTAAGAAACTTTGTCCAGAAACTTTGATTATGTAAAAAGCCCCAAATGTTCCAAAAATATCATAATTGTGGAGGGTAGGAGTATGGAACAAGATGGGAGGAAGGGTAACATAGTGTTAGCTCTTGGTTACTATCATGTTTTCGGTTTTTGGTTTTGGTGGTAGTTCAAGGAGGTTATAACATTGTTTGACTAACTCAGAGGATATTTAGCACGATATTGTAATGGGTTTGTGTCATGAACCAAGGATTATGATTATTCCTAGTCCATGTGCCTGAAGACTTGAGGGCCTTTCTTGAGTAAGAATGAAGCTTAAAAATGATACAAAGGGGTGCCTGGGTAACTCAATCAATTAAGTGTCCCACACTTCTAATTCATCATGACTATTTTTTAGTTCCTTGATCTTTGCAGCAATAGATTCTCTGCTGTCTTCTATGTTTTTTTTCAAACCTAGCAGTTAATCTATGACTATTATGCTAAATTATTGTTCAGTTATATTGTTTATAACTGAACTGTTTATATTGTTTATATCTGTTTTGATCAATTCTTTAGCTGTCATTTCTTCCTGTAATTTCTTTAGAGAAGAATTCTTCCATTTCATCATTTTGGCTAGTTTTCTGTCCCTTATGTGTTTTAAAAGCTTGTTATGTGCCTTGTACCTGTGAGCACTAATATATTAAAGAGGGGTCATACACTGTCCAGGGCTTGGCCCTTCAGGAAGTGTTTTTGGAGAGTGTTACTTGTTCTCTGTTGTTGTGACTTTGATTACTTTATCTCCCTACCCTTAGTGATTTTTGGTCCCTCCCAGGTGTGCTTTGATTTGTTCATTGAAGTAGCCCTAGGAAGGAAAACAAATAAACAAACAAAAAACAAACAAAACAAAAACAAGCAAACACATAAACAAACAAACAAAAACCCAAAAACGAAAGACCGGAAACACCATCTACAATTAAATACCAAGTTGGAGGTGGTGCTGATGGAAGAGGCCTTATCCCATAGAGAGAGAGAAATGACAAGGGCAGTAAAAAAAGAAGAGAAAAGAAAAATTGACCAGATAGAGAAACTATATGGCTTAATCCAAAGAGGAAGGAAAATAAGGAAGGAGGCAGGGAAAAAGAAAAGAAAATTGTCCAGACTGAGAAACCGTAAAGCGTAACCCAGAAAGAGAGAAAGAAAAACAAGGAAGGGAGTCGGGAAAAAAAAAAGAAAAGAAAAAGGAAAAGAAAATTGACGAGACAGAGAAACCATATGGCTTAATCCAGAGAGAGAGAAAGGAAAATAAAGGAGGTGTAGGACATGTATCAAGAGAATAGATTGAATATGTCTGCTTAACCAAACCAATGACCAGAGAACCCAGACTAGAGGAGGGAGGAGACAAGAAGGAGAACAGAAAGGAAGAATATATCTATATAATGAGCATTGTCTGAGAATTAAATCAGGCAATGCAACAGCGCAGGAAGAGGGTCTGGAGGAGGGGCCTTCTGGTTCCTCAGTAGCCATCCTGCTCCAGTAGATACTTGGTTACCAGCGCGGAGGGATGTGGTTTGGTGTTGGTGGGCCCTGCCTGCGCTGTGGGCCTGCTGTCTGTTCCCTGAAGCTCCACCTTGTTGGAGATAGGGAGAAAAATGGCAATACCCCAGTCTCTCCTCCACAGACCAGGTGTCCAACCACTCTTTTGAAGCAGTCTTCACTGTGCCTCGGGCGCAAATGAGGAGGTTTGTCCTGCTCCTCTGACTCCCCTACCTCTCTGGCACTGGGCTGGGATTAACCCCTATTGTCTTTAAGGTTCCCAATCTGAACCCCCCGGTTTTGGGGAAGTGCCACTCCTTTGAGCAGATATATACCTTCTTCCCACAGCACTCCAAGGAGGGATTGCTTTCTCCCACTGTGGATCGTGCCTCTGAACTAGTTATGGACCCTGGGGCTGGCTCTCCTCTTCCCCAGGTGCATGAACTGGGCAACTGGCCCCTGTGTGGAGGAAGTCTCACAGTTAGAGACTGGATCTTTTTCCATCCCAGTCCGTGGTTTTTCTCTCGTCCAGATAGAGTCCTACATTTCCCAAACCTCTCTTTTTCTTCTCTTTGTGTCTCCACAGAGGAGGATCCCTCCCCTCCATTCATTTTATCTCTCCCAGTTCTCAATCATGCACCTATGGCCCTTCAGGTTGTACTGGTGGGTCCCTGGAAGCATCTCTGTCATTTTGTTGCATGGACTCTTAGAGTTAAAAGTCCTTTGGCCTCAACACTGCTTTGTTTGAGATACTAGGGAACCAAGGATCCCTCTACCTCTCTACCATGTCAGCCCCTCCCCCTCCCACTCTTGATTTTGGCTCAGGTCATGATCTCAAGGTTCATGAGATTGAGTCCAGCGTCAGGCTCTGCACTGACAACGTGGAACCTGCTTAGGATTTTCTCTCTCCCTCTCTCTTTGCTGATTCCTTACTCTCGTTCGCTCTCTCTCAAAATAAATAACCTTAAAAAAATTCATCCTCTCATACAGTTATAGGAAGAACAAACAAGTTTTTTAAAAAGGAAAGAAATTTAAAAAACAGAAAGAGAAAGAATAGAAAAAGAGAAAGAAAGGAAAGCAAAAGAAAGAGGGAGGGAAGGGAGAAAGGACCGAAGGAAAAAAGGAAAGAAGGAAGGGAGAGAGGAAGGAAATGTATATGCTGTTACTTTTCTCTGAAGTGGAGTTCCTGGACATTCAGAATGTATCAAACTTAAAATTTCATATAAATACACATTAGCTCACCATTCTGTAATTTTTGGTTTTCAGGTATCAAATGCTAGGTAGGATCAATTTCCGTGAGTGTGATTCTGATGGATGGACCAATGATATTCCTATATGTGAAGGTATAAACAAAGTTGTTTACAAATATATTCAAATATTTAAAATATCTTGGATTTTTTTTAGATATCTTACATTAAAATATTCTTAAAGTTTGTAATTACATATTTTCACCCAAAGTGCTTCTAATATAGAATGGATATCTAAGCTTTTTATTACTGCACTCTTTTGTTTCATTAACCAAATATGAATACAGTTTCATATGATCTAATATATTCAAAGTATTAGAGATTATGAAATCTAAATCATTTTTTTTCCTTTTGGATTCTAAACACAAATATCAGAATTTCAGCTTTATTAATGAAGACTTACTCAACCAATAACCACACAAATCCAGAGATTGTCAGTAACAGTAGAAATGGAGAACATGATTTAGACATCACTTCCCTCCTGCATGGCAAGGGAGATTTTCCTGTAGTCTTAGTCTTACTTAAAAGAAGCAGGAAGTAAGGAAGAGCTCTGCTTTTCTTACTGATCCATAAAGCAAAGAGTCAGAATGAGAAAATTTAGATCCTGTTTCCAAATTTTGGCCTAGTAATCCCAGTCTCTTAGTCATCACGGAAATAAAGAAATGAGTCAGAATAGTCTTTCTTAGTTCCATGGTGAGAAGTAAGTAGAGAGGGAGAGGGAAGGAGGGAGGGGAGGAGGACCAAGAGGAAGAGGAAGGAGTAGGATGAAGGAGGAGGAGGAGAAGGAAGGGGAATGGGAATGTGATCACTCAAAAGTCCTGTTACCTAAAGAGAGAATCTATGAAATGAGAGGAAAGATCTAAATGGTTTAAGGAACATCTACACTGAAATCACCTGAGGTGCTTGTTTAAAGCTGAAATTTGGGGTTACTAAACACCGACCAAATCAGTATCTCAGGTAATAGGGCCGGGAGATAGCTGTAGAATTTCCATGTTAATGAGCATCTGGATGGTTCTACTATAGAATAAAGTTTAAGTGCCATAACCTAGAAGATATTAGAAAATATTAAGTAAAATCAAAAGGAGTACTCAAATTATTCTGAGCACTGATGTGGGAGAGGAAGGAAAATTAAGGGTTGTTTATCTATTGAAATAAACCGAATCAGGAAGTTTGCCTTTATACCTTTTAGGGATACAGTATCCTGGGGATTAAATGAAATTTTTTTATGTAATTACCTCAAGCTTTATATTTTCCAATTATTTAAGAAACGTTTGTTACTATAAAAATGTAAACTGACTTTCAAAGAAATAATTTTTCTTTGTCCACTCTCATAGAAAATAATCAGAGATAAGCTTATTGTTGTTGTTTTTAGTTTATAAGCCTTTGTAGCCAACAAACAGGCTTCTCAAATGCTTCTTTTAAAAAATTAAGTAATTCCCCCTATTCTTTCCTTGCTAATGATTTTATACCTATATGTGTATATATATACATATGTTTCATAATAAAGTTGTCAAATTGTATTAGAAAAAGTTACATTTATTTATTTTTTTCAGTTGTTAAGTGTTTGCCAGTGACACATCCAGAGAATGGGAGAATTACCAGTAGTGTGTCGGACCTAGACCAGGAATATACTTTTGGACAAGTCGTGCGGTTTGCGTGCAACTCAGGCTTCATGCTTGTTGGGCCTGCAGAGATACATTGCTCCACAAATGGTGTCTGGAGTGGAGAAAGCCCGACGTGCA
>NC_043702.1:152146322-152148323 GCF_006229205.1 Suricata suricatta | reverse complement strand
CCCAACTCTGTCTGAATAAAAGCCAAATTCTTCAGCATGATATGGAGCACCTTAGAACCTTGCACAGGCCTATCTTGAATCCACCACAGACTTACCCCTACTTGCGTCCTACACAAGGGCCCCCAAGGGCATGGAACAGGGGAGCTTCAGGTTCAGGGAAGCCTCACTGTATTTGTACCTTCCTCTCCCTGCACTTCCCAGTGACTGATATGCTTTTCCCCTCCTCAACTTCAGTGGAAAAAGTCTCATTCTTTCTTCAAAATATATCATATGCATTAGTTATTCCCATAAGTTTTCATTAATCACAGAAATTTATTTTTTAAAAGTTTTTAATGTTTACTTACTTTGAGAGACAGAGACAGAGTATGAGCAGGGGTGGGGCAGAGAAAGAGAGAGATACAAAATCTGAAGCAGGCTCCAGGCTCTGAGTTGTCACCACAGAGCCTGACGTGGGACTCGAACCCACGAACCGTGAGATCATGATCTGAGCCGAAGTGGAATGTTCAACTGACGTACCCAGGTGCCCCTGTTTTTTTTTTTAGTTTATTTATCTTGAGAGAAAGGGAGAGAGCTTGAGAGAGACAGAGACACAGAGAGAGTGAGAGAAGGAGCAAGCATGAGCTGGGGAAAGGCAGAGAGAGAGAGGGAGAGAGAGGATCCCAAGCAGGCTCAGTGGTGGGCCTGGAGCTGGACACCAGGCTGGATTCCATGACTGGGAGATCGCCACCTCAGCCAATATCAAGAGTCTGATGTTCAACTGACTGAGCTACCCAGGCACTCAGCAATTTAGTTTTAAGGAGGAAACCCCATCTGTGAACCTCTGGAATATACAGTATCTGCTGTGCTGAATAAAAATATGATTACCATGATTGACTTGAAGAACTAGTTTTGTTAGAGAGAATTTTTAAGAACAGAGATACTTTTCTCTGCATCTCAGTATAGGATAGACTAGATAGGAAAGTGTGAATTTTGGATACTGGTAAAAAAAATGAATATGGCAGAAATGTCTGCCAAACACGTATTGGTATAACGAAGTATGGCACTTGTAAGTAAATTGACCAAAATGTTTCATTACAAAAGCCCAAATCACCATACTCGTTCTGATGCACTGGTTAGCAGTATAACTAAAGAAATCTTGACTTACAGTTTACTGTAGAACTTTTTTGAAAAGGCAAAAATTTGTTTAGTGAATTCAGTTTAGTTCCACAATATTTATCTAAACTCACAGTGCAAATATAAAATAGGACCCCACTCTAGAAGTGTTATTCAATAGCAGAATGTTATAATGATGTACAGTGGAAATAAATAATAACTTTGTGATCTTACAGATTAAAAGAAGCCTGTTCCATAGGCCAACAGTAAAGCTTGCAGCAGCAATGCTGACTATTCTATTTGAGCATGAAAGCCAATTACAATTTGATTATGGTTAAGACCATGGAATCTGGTTTCAGACAATCTAGGTTTGAATCTCAACTCCGCCATTGTGCCGTCATAACCTCGTCATGAGATTTAACTGTCTTGCCCCACAATTTCCTCAGTTATGAAACAGAGGTGAAAGGAGTGCATGAATCCCCGTCATTTTGAAGGTAAAATGGAACGGCACATGTAGAGAACTTAGATCAATTACTGATAAATATAAGTGCCCAAATAAATGTTATTAGTGTTATTAGTATTAGTATTATGCTCTGTTATTAGTTATTAGTATAATTAGTATTATGCTCTGCACAATATTTAAGAGTGCATATTTCCATGAGAACAACTAAAAGTGTCCAGTCCCATGAACAGTAAGTGTCTCTTACCCATGCACGTCGGGCTTTCTCCACTCCAGACACCATTTGTGGAGCAATGTATCTCTGCAGGCCCAACAAGCATGAAGCCTGAGTTGCACGCAAACCGCACGACTTGTCCAAAAGTATATTCCTGGTCTAGGTCCGACACACTACTGGTAATTCTCCCATTCTCTGGATGTGTCACTGGCAAACACTTAACAACTGAAAAAAA
>NC_043702.1:152119551-152146222 GCF_006229205.1 Suricata suricatta | reverse complement strand
AGGTTCTAAGGTGCTCCATATCATGCTGAAGAATTTGGCTTTTATTCAGACAGAGTTGGGGATCGATGGAGAATTTCAGTGGAATCTTTCAGTGGAGCAATGAGAGGACAAGAGAACAGGTCATTAAGTTATAAGCAGGAAAATAGATTACAGAGGTGGGAGACTAGGATCTGAGAAGTTAGTTACTGTTGCTGTAATCTCAGGGGGAAATGTTTGAGAGAAGATGGGGGCAAAAATGATGGCCAAAGGTTGTTTGGTTTTTTTTGACAGAAAATTTGGATGGATGGTAAAGCCACAAAAACAGGAGATGTAATTCAGAGATATAATGACAATAGGTTAAATTAACTTATTTGACAGTGCTATGCCAGTACTGGAAAATACGTATTTTCTACAAGTCATTCTATGAAAATATTTATCACATTAAGACTATATATCTATACTCAATTTTATATATACACTTGATGACCATTTACTTGCCATTATTTATTTGAAGAGGAGTAATTTTTCTTGAAACCAAATAAAACTAGCAACATAATTTTCATTTATTTAGTTATCTATTTTTTTTTGAAAGAAAGAGAGGGAGAGAAAGTATGAGTAGGGGATGGACAGAGAAAGAGGGAGAAAGAATCCTACACACGTAGGCAGTGCCAGTAGGGAGCCACAGATGGGGTTCAATCCCAGGAACCATAAGATGACAACCTGAGGCAAAATTAAGAGCCAATTGTTTAAGCAACTGAGCCAGGCCCCCTAGCAACATAAGGTTAATCAGAATTTTACCTTCTTTCAAAAATCAAAATTAAAAACAGGAGATAAATTATTCAAGCATTCAAGTCAAAATAGAACTTTCGTTTGGTTGTATGATGTACCTAATGGAAACAAAACTTTACTGTTAGTATAACTATGTCTTAAACATGGCCCTTTAACATATAACAAACATTTTGGCATTTAATCCCTTATATTTAGAAATTTCCTGCCAAAAGCCAGAAATCCCAAATGGAAGGGCTGTCTCCCTGAAGAACACTTACAAGGAAAATGAACGATTTCAATATACATGTCACAAGGGTTATGAATACAGTAATAAAGGAGATGCCGTATGTACTGCATCGGGATGGACTCCAAGTCCTTCATGTAAAGGTAACGTTATCTTTCTTCTCTATGTATTTCGTTGTATGTTCTGTCAATTCTTTTCATTTATATATTCCTCACAGTAAGAAGTTTATTTTTTTTCACAATGAAGTATTAATGTTTACAAGTACCAACTATTATAAAGACAATGACTTAACGTTTTATGTGTGCAAAATTATAGTATAATTCTTTCATTTTGAAGATAGATATAAAAGGAACAGAAGAGTTCAGTAGCTCATTAAGTAGTTGGTCTGTGGTCAAAAAGCAAATCTAGAGCGGAGCCAGGGCAATAATAGGCTTCCCAGGCACGATTACTTCTCAAACAGATTGCTCTTTTTATTTTTTTTATACTTTATTGTCAAGTTGGTTTCCATGTAACACCCAGTGCTCTTCCCAAAAAGAGCCCTTTTCCATGCCCATCAGCCCCCTTCCCCTCTCCCCCTCTCCCGTCAGCCCTTAGTTTGTTCTCAGTGTTCAAGAGTCTCTCATGGTTTACCTCTCTCCCTCTCCCTAACTTTTTTTCCCTCCTTCCCCTCCCCATGGTCCTCTGTTAAGTTTCTCCTGTTAGACTTATGAGTGAAAACATATGGTATCTGTCTTTCTCTGCCTGATTTATTTCACTTAGCATGACACCCTTGAGTTCCATCCACATTGCCACAAATGGCCAGGTTTCATTCCTTCTCATTGCCATGTAGTACTCCATTGTGTATATAAACTACATCTTCTTGATCTATTCATCATTTGATGGGCATTTAGGCTCTTTCCATGATTCGGCTATTGTTGAAAGTGCTGCTATGAACATCGGGGTACATGTACCCCAATGCATCAGCATTCCTGTATCCCTTGGGTAAATTCCTAGCAGTGCTATTGCTGGGTCATAGGGGAATTCTATTGCTAATTTTTGGAGGACCCTCCACAATGACTTCCAAAGTGCTCTACCAGTTTACATTCCTACCAACAGTGTAGGAGAGTGCCTGTTTCTCCACATCCTTGTCAGCATCTATAGTCTCCCGATTTATTCATTTTAGCCACTCTGAGGTGGTATCTCAGTGTGGTTTTGATTTGTCTTTCCCTGATGCTGAGTGATGCTGAGCATCATTTCATGTGTCTGTTGACCATCTGGATGTCATCTGGGAGAAGTGCCTATTCATATCTTCTGCCCATTTCTTCACTGGATTAATTTTTTTCAGGTGTGGAGTTTGGTGAGTTCATTGTAGATTTTGTATACTAGCCCTTTATCCAATATGCTCATCTTCTGCCCATTTCTTCACTGGATTAATTTTTTTCAGGTGTGGAGTTTGATGAGTCATTGTAGATTTTGGATACTAGCCCTTTATCCAATATGCCATTTGCAACTATCTTTTCCCATTCTGTCAGTCGCCTATTAGTTTTCTTAATTGTTTCCTTTGCAGTGCAGAAGCTTTTTATCTTGATGAGGTCCCAATAGTTCATTTTTGCTTTCATTTCCCTTGCCTTTGGGGATGTGTTTAGTAGGAAATTGCTGCGGTTGAGGTCAAGGAGGTTGTTTCCTGCTTTCTGCTCTAGGGTTTTGATAGTTTCTTGTGTCACATTCAGAACCTTCGCCCATTTTGAGTTTATTTTTGTGTATGGTGTAAGAAGGTGGTCTAGTTTCATTCTTCTGCATGTTGCTGTCCAGTTCTCCCAGCACCATCTGTTAAAGAGGCTGTCATTTTTCCATGGATACTTTTTCCTGCTTTGTCAAAAATTAACTGGCCATACATTTGTTAGTCCAATTCTGGGTTCTCTATTTTGTTCATTGGTCTGTGTTTCTGTTTTTATGCCAACACAATACTGTCATGGTGATGACAGCTTTGTAGTAGAGGCTAAAGTCTGGGATTGTGATGCCTCCCACTTTGGTTTTCTTCTTCAGTATTACTATGACTTTGGGGTCTTTTGTTGTTCCATACAAATTTTAGGATAGTTTTTCATGACCTCATGGTTCAGTTCAAGAGTATGAGACCAATGTCGGGCTCTGTGCTTACAGCACAAAGCCTGCTTGGCATGAATTATCTTTTTCCCTCTCTCTCAACTCCCTCCCCCACCCCCAGCTTCATATGCTCCCGTTGCTCACTCTCTCTCTCTCTCAAAATAAATAAATAAACATTAAAAACTAAATAAATAAGTACAAGAAACTCCAGTCTGAACCTCAGCTAATATTATCACAAATGCTTCTTCTTATTTTACTAGGACGATAGAAGGATCTGCCAGCTGGTAATCATGAATTCCAAATCTATAGATCTTACTTTCTCCAAATCCATAATAAATTTGGAGCTAAATAATAAAAGAAAATTTAAATAATATAATCTCAGATAAAATACTTAGACTTTCTTCAGTTGGTTTATGATTTGTATGGGTCAGGTTTTTTTTAATGTTTATTTACTTATTTGGGGGGGGGAGAGCACAACCAGGAAGATAGGCAGAGTAAGAGGAGAGAGAGAATTCCAAACAGGCTTTACACTGTCAGCACAAAGTGATTTGGCTTCAATACTGAGCCGAAATCAAGTGTTGGACCCTTAACTGGCCAAGCCACCCAGGCACTTCTGAGGGTGCTTTGTCCAAACTTTGTCAAAACTTTGATCTCTGTATCTAATAAGAAATGGTATCTGACAAAAAATCTTTTGTAGGAATAATTAAAAGTACCAAGACCCGCTAAATAAAAGCCACCTTTGATCCAAATCCATCTGTTCTCTATACAAGTCAAATTTTCTACGATGAACATACGATGCTAGCATTAAATTATTGTTCTTATTTCAAGTGCTTACTGGTGGTATCTAACAGTAGAAAAAATGTGACCTCCCACAGCCAGACATTATCCAGTACTGTTTTGGATAGAGGCACTTCTCCTGGCAATATTATAAGAGCATCATGTATTTTAACGGAAATTATGAAAGTAGGAATTACAATTTATCAAGGGATTTATGTCCACTGCTCAAAAATAATCACCTGAAGATCTTCTTTCTTAATTATTTAAACAAAATTCTCCCAATATTTTTGTTGGTCTCTTAGTAAACTTCTTGTTTTTATATCTTGTAGCTTTTGACTTTAAAATTAAGCCTCACTATGTAAAAGTTAAGATACAAACTGCACTGCATAGGTCTATGAAAATATGATAGAGCAGAATAAACTGAGGAGAAAAAAATAAACATAAGTGAGCACATTTAAGGCTCATCTGTAGGTAGTGTCAATTAAAATCAAGCACTGTAGATACATTACTTAAAATTTGTGTTTAAGTGGTCACATATTGTATTCTTTCTAATATAATCATTGCTAATATAAGTATATTATCATGTTTGCAATAGAGACTTATTAAAGCTTATTCTGGAGGAATGAAATACAAATTTAAGACCCATTAAAATACTATGACAAGATCTCTAGGAGTTGGATGTACACAGTGGAAGCATGGTGTGAAGAGGAGGAGATGTATAACCAATAATTATATGATTATAGAATGTGCTGTGTGAATGAGTATTGAAGTAAAAGGGAGGAAAGTAAGTTGAGTAAAATTCCAGACTACTATCATGAGATTTTTGTGTCACAAATTAAAATGATAAACACAGGAGGAAAAGCATATACTGAGAAAACGTTTATTTAATTGGCATATAGTTAGTTGGATATGCCTTTGAATTATTCACATGGACCTGTCTGGTGTGAAGCTTCAGTTGGATATGTGGATTTCGATCGCACTGAAGAGTTAGTAGCATAATGGCAGTAGCTTTTTATCATGGAAGTGTCTTGATTCACAGAGAGAATGTGAAGAAGAAAACAAAATCAAGGACAAATGCTCATGTAGAATGAACTGTAAAGCATATTCATTCAAACAATACTTGTTGGGTCTTCAGGGAAGATATATTTGAGGTGGTGATAAGAGTCACCAGGAAGATCTAGAGGTGCATCATTCAAGAAATAAAGAATAAGGGACACCTGCGAGTTCAGTCAGTTGAGCGTCTGGCTTTGGCTCAGGTCACAATTTCACGGTTCATGGGTTTGAGCCCCATGTCAGGCTGTGTGCTGACAGCTCAGAGCCTGGAGCCTGTCTTCAGATTCTGTGTCTCCCTCTCTCTCTGACCCTCCCCTGCTCACACTCTCTCACTCCCTTTCAAAAGTAAATAAAACATTAAAAAAGAAATAAGGAATAAAAAGTGCAAATAATATGAATAACCCTGACATTTGTGAAGACCAGACAGAAGGCTGTTGTGTTGGTAGTATAGACAGTAAGTGAGATATTAGTAGGAGATGAGGTCTGAGAAGTAGACAGGGCCTAAAATTAAGTAGAGTAAAATTAAAGAGAGTAGAAGAAGGATGGCAGCTATAAATAAAATAAAATTATACTGGTTAGACAGATGTAAGCAGTAGTAGGAAGACATAAGAATGTAAGGCATTGGAGAAGGCCAAGAAGTCAGTGGTTAACAGTGTCAAATATTACAGAGGGTTTTTATCTATTTAGTTCAATAAACAATTAAGAAGCCCATAGTATATAGTACCAGTCACTGTGATATATGCAATACACAGAGTTTTGGGATTTGGAAATTGGAGAACATTGGTGACTGTTGTCTGAGTAGCACCAGCCTGTTGACATGTCAGAAACCAGATAGCAGTAGATTGAAGAACAAATGGGAGGTTGAAAACTGGAGATACTAATTGTAAGATGATATTTGAAGTATCTTGGCTATGAAAGAGAGGAGGGGTGTAGTACACCACCTAACCTTGGACAAAGAGTTGAGAGGAGTTTAATATTGGAGAAGCTTGCATATCCATGTAGGAGAAAATAGACAAAAAGAGAGAGGGAAGCAATAAACAGTGGTTTATTCTATGGGAGATGATCTATGGTAGAATTAAAGTTTTGAAAAGCTGACTTGAATATGAAAAAAACACCTCAGAGTAAGGGAAAGGGTAAAGTTCAAAATAGACATAGCCAAAGTTAAAAACATGTTATAAAGAAATCTAGGGAAACCACAGCTGGTGGTCTGAATTATTTTTTGTGAATTCAAGAATTTATTTGTTGATGTAGGAGCTATATATTAGATGGCTTTTGAAGGAAATGAGGAGTCATGAGTCACTTACTTTGGGAAATGGAATAGGAAGTAAGTTGGCATATAAATGGATTTCTGGCAATGTTGAATGTCAACCATGGCACCAATATAAATGGTTATGTAACATTTTAACAACAGTTTAAAGCTATGACATTTCATTAGAAAAGGAATATTACATGGGGTGCTTGGGTGGCTCAGTAGGTTAAGCCTCCAACTTCGGCTCAGGTCAGATCTCACATTCGTGGGTTCGAGCCCCGCGTCAGGCTCTGTGCTGACAGCTAGCTCAGAGCCTGGAGCCTGCTTCCGGTTCTGTGTCTCCTTATCTCTCTGCCCCTCCCCCTCTCATGCTCTGTCTCTCTCTGTATCAAAAATAAATAAAACATTTAAAAAAAGAAAAGTGTGCTCGCTTCAGCAGCACATATACTAAAAAAAAAGAAAAGAAAAGAAAAGGAAAGGAAAGAAAAGAAATATTACAAACTGATCCATTGGTGAGATACAGCAAAAAGTTTATAGAAAGAACTGAGAAAGAGCTTTATGAATTAAGGTAGAGTAGGTCATGGGAGATAGTTAGAATCCAGCCTGTCCCTTTTGTATAAACAAAGTTGTATTGGAATACAGCCATGCTCATTTATCTATATATCTTCTAGGACTCTGTTTATGCTGATTAGTTGGGACAGAGAACTTTTATCTGGTTCTTTACATAAAATAGGTTTTCTCCAAATCCTGGACTAACTTATTCTCTTATAGTAAGAAAAATGTATCCCAGAATTTCAATAGCCTAATAAATTAAAGTTTATTTCCTATTTATGCTCACTTCCAATGTAGGTCTGAAGAGACTCTGCTCATTATATTAACTTAAGAATCAAGGGGCGCCTGGGTGGCTCAGTCGGTTAAGCATCTGACTATGGCTCAGGTCATGATTTCATGGTTCATGGGTTCAAGCCCTGCATCACGGTTTGTGCTGACAGCACAGAGCCTGGAGCCTGCTTCATATTCTGTGTCTCCTTCTCTCTCTGCCCTTCCCCTGCTTGTGCTCTCTGTCTCTCTCCCTCTCAAAAAATAAGTAAACATTTAAAACATTAAAAAAAAAAAAGAATCAAGGAATAGAGGCATCACCTTTTCATAAGTGTCCTTAATCATTGCAGCTATGGAAATAAGAACATAAAAATTCATACAGTGGCTTTAAAAACTTTCTGCCCAAAGGGAAACATAAAATGAGTTTATACCCATTTTCTTGTCCTATCCAAATCATAAGGCCATGTTCCCTTCAAATGTGCAGAGGTATGCACTCATACTAAGTGTCTGGAAGGAAGAGACTTGGGCCATTTGTAAACAGTCCCAAGGCAGATGAAGAATAGTTAAAAGAGGAGCTGAAGTGTTATGTCATGAGTTTATTGCCACATACAGAATATTACAATATATGTGATGGCTTTGGGGAAAGAGGATTCAAGAGTCCAGGGGGCACAAATATATCATATGAGAGACATTAGTGGTAGGACATGAGTGATATGGAGGGAAGGATATAAGACTATACTCATTTTAATCTTATTTTATGCTATGGTAGGGACAAAAAATTAATACCCACTTTCTATAGTTTTATGTACTTGATTATTTTAATGGATAGTGACTTCAACATTATCCACATGTCCTTTTTTCCCAGAATTCATATGTCCTTCTCCTAGTATTCGAAATGGTGACTATGAACCCAAAGATATCACATACAGAAGTGGAGATGAAATCACATATTATTGTACAACTGGCTTTTATCCTTCAAACCAAGGACAAACGGCAACATGTACCAGAACTGTCTGGGAACCTCAGCCAAGATGTGGTAAGTTTCAGTCATATCTTGACCCACTTCTTAATTCTGAAATTACTGTCTCTTAAACAACAGTAACAAAAATGGGAACACAATAAATCCAAATATTTGCCTTACTGGGTATGTAAAGCAGGGACTACAGAAACATTCTTTTCAAAGTAGACAACTTGAAGCATGGTCTAAACCACATTTTTGAAAATTTAAAAAATCTTTATTTTGTGCTACTTGATGTTAACTGTGTATGGATATAAATTTCTCTAACTAATGTAATTCTAATGTCTAAATGAAAACATTTGATTTATGTTTCTCTAATGGTGAGTGATGCTGACCATCTTTTCCTGTGTCTATTAGCCATCTGGATGTCTTCTTTGGAAAATGTCTTTTCATGTCTTCTGCCTATTTCTTAACTGGATTATTTGTTGTTAGTGGATTAAGTTTAGTAAGTTCTTTACAGATTTTTTCAAAGAAAATACTCCAGATGGCTTACAGACACATGAAAAGATGCTCAACATTACTGATCAGCAGGGAAATACAAATCAAAGCTATAGTGTCACCTCATGCCTGTCAAATGGCTAAAACTAACAACACTGGAAACAACTGATGTTGGTGAGGTTGTGGAGAAATCGTAACCCTCTTATGTTGTTGGTTAGAATGCAAACTGGTGCAGCCATTGTGGAAAACAATATAGATAGAGGTTCTTTGAAAAGGTAAAATGTAGAGCTACCCTACAATCCAGCAATTACACTACTAGGTATTTGCCCAAAGGATAACAAATACTGATTTAAAGGAGCACATGCACTCCAATGTTTACAATAGCATTATCAAAAATAGTCAAAGTATTGAAAAAACCCAAATGTCCATCAACTGGTGAATGCATAAAGAACATGTCATATATATTTACAGTGGAATATTACTCAGCCATCAAAAGGAATGAACTCTTGCCATTTGCAGTGACATGGATGGAGCTATGTATTATGTATTATGTATCATGTGACCATTATGTAACCATGTATTATGTTAAGTGAAATAAGTCAGTCAGAGAAAGACAAATACCATATGAATTCACTCATAACTGTAATTTAAGAAATGAAACAGATAGACATGGCAGGGAAATAGAAAGAGACAAACCAAAAAACAGACTCTTAACTATAGAGAAAAACCTGAGGGTTGCTGAAGGGGAGGTAGGTGGGTGGGGGGTATAGTTAAATAAGTGATGGATATTGAAGACAGCACATGTTGTCATGAGCAGTGGGTGTTATATGCAAGTGATGAATCACTAAATTCTACTCCTGAAACTAATATTACACTATATGCAAACAAACTAGAATTTAAACTTGAAACAGCAACAAAATAAGTAAATAAATAAATTTTAGGTTCATAGCAAAACTGACAGGAAGATACGGAAACTTCCTATACACTCAGCATTGCTACACATGCATACCTTCCCAATTTATCAACATCGCCTGACCCCAAAAGGTACGTTTTTACATTGATGAATCTGCATTCATCCATCATATTACCCAAGGTCAGTAGTTTACCTTAGAGTTCACTCTTGATGTACATTCTACTGGTTTGGGCAAATGTATAGCGACATATGTCCATCATTATGATACCAGACAGAGGTTTTCACTGCCCTGAAAGTCCTCTGTACTCCACCTATTGATTCCTTCCCTTGCTCAGTCTCCACAAACAGAATGTCATATAGTAGGGTTCATGTATCAGGTAGCGTTTTCAGATTGGATTTTTTATACTGAGAAATATGCATTTATGATTCCTCTAAGTCTTTTCATGATATAAAAGCTAATTTCTTCTGGCTCTAAATGATATTCCAGTGCTTGGATGTATCACAGTTTCTTCATTGATACATTTACTGGTGGATATCTTGGTTGTTTCTAAGTTCTATCAACTATGAATAAAGCTGGTATAAATCAAAATAAATAAACAAAACACTTGGTAAGACTAGAGTCATCTAACACCTAATATATTAGTTCTTTATTTCTGTGTTTGGCTTCAAACAACTAACCTGTATCATCTCAGAGTTTCTATGGGTCAGGACTCTGGGAGTGGCTTAGCTAGCTAGTTCTGAGTCAGACACTTCTTGTGCTGCAGTCAGGATGCTGACCTAGGCTGCAGACACCTGATGGCTTGGCAGGGCTGGAGGATCTGCCTCCAAGATGGCTGACTCATAAGGGTTTGACAGGAAGCTTCAGTAACTTACCACATGGAAATCTCCACAGGCTACATAAATGGCAGCTAACTTTCTCCAGAGTTCGTGATCTGATAGAGAGAGGCAGAAGCTTCCATACTATTTTCAAACCAGTGACACACTGTCACTTTAGCCATATCTAGATTTTAGAAGTGAATCTCTAACATACTCAAAAGGAGGAGGATTGGGCTTCACTTTTTGAAGGGATAAAAACACAGTATGGAATTTTCTACAACCATCCCATGTAACAAAATCCCACTCCATTCAATAGGTCACTGTGTTTTATTTCTGGGGATGTTTCCTTTGTCCTTCTCCAAGTGTTTTCTGTCTCCATAATTGTATTCCTTTTCTTTACATATCACAGTGTGTTGGAAGGGTGTACTACACTTAAAGTGGATAATATATGAATACATTATGGTACAAATAATAGATCAGTGGCCTCGATACTAATTCTAGACATAACTCTAAAATGAATTTTCAAATCAAATGACCCTTAAAAAATACCCTATCATAAATATAAAACAAAGTTTAATGTAAAACAATTATAATGAAAATACTGATTGATTGAATGACTGATTAGTTTCCTTTTTTAATAGTTTATTGTCAAATTGGTTTCCATATAACACCCAGTGCATTTCCCCACAAGTGCCCTCCTCCATTTCCACCACCACCCTTCACCCTCCCCCCCATCCTCTCCCCCTTCAGCCCTCCGTTCATTTTCAGTATTCAATAGTCTCTCATGATTTGCATCCCTCTCTCTCTCCAACTCTCTTTCCCCCTTCCCCTCCCTATGGTCCTCTGTTAGGTTTCTCCTGTTAGACCTATGAGTGTAAACATATGGTATATGTCCTTCTCCGCCTGACTTATTTTGCTTAGCATGACACCCTCGAGGTCCATCCACTTTGCTACAAATGGCCATATTTCATTCTTTCTCATTGCCATGTAATACTCCATTGTATATATATACCACATCTTCTTGATCCATTCATCAGATGATGGACATTGAGGTTCTTTCCATGATTTGACTATTGAGGAAAGTGCTGCTATGAACATTGGGGTACATGTGCTCCTATGTAGCAGCACTTCTGTATCTCTTGGAATCCTTAGCAGTGCTATTGCTGGGCCATAGGGGAGTTCTACTGATAGTTTTTTTCTTTAAAATTTTTAATGGTTTTTTTAAAATTTATTTTTGAGAGACAGAGAGACAGCAGGAGCAGGGGGAGGGTCAGAGAGAGAGGGAGATACAGAATCCGAAGCAGGCTCCAGGCTCTGAGCTAGCTGTCAGCACAGAGCCTGATGCAGGGCTTGAACCCACGAACTGTGAGATCATGACCTGAGCCAAAGCCGGATGCTTAACTGACTGAGCCACCCAGGTGCCCCTACTGATAGTTTTTTGAGGAATCTCCATACAGTTTTCCAGAGTGGCTGTACCAGTTTACATTCCCACCAACAGTGTAGGAGTCTCAAGTGTGCAACATGATTTGATATTTTTAAATATTGTGGAATGATTTCAAACACAATTGTAGTTAAATCTATCACTACATCATTACAATTTTTTTCTTGTGAGAAGTACGTTTAAGATCTACTCTCTTAGCAAGTTTCAAATACACAATTTAGTATTAATAACTACAGTCACTATGCTGTCTGTACCTTAGATCCCCATCATATTATTATTTTATTTTTGGTAGTTTGTACCTTTTGACCTCCCTTAACCCATTTTCCTGCCCTTCATGCCCTGCCTCTAACAACCAACACTCTGCTCTCTTTAGTTTGGTATTTTTAGATTCCAAATATAGTTCATGTGGTATTTGTCCTTCTCTGTATGATTTATTTCACTTAGCAAAATGCCCTCAAAGTCCATCCATGTCATCACAAATAGCAACATTTGTAAATAAATGTAAATAATGTTTTGTAAATATTGTAAATTTGTAATTCCACCCAGAAGTGGAATTCCTGGATCATATGGTAATTCTATTATTTGAGAAGCCTCCATACTGTTTTCATAGTGGCTGCACCAATCTACAGTCTCACCAACAGTGTAAGAAATGTTCGCTTTTCTCCACATCCATGCTATCACTTGTTATTTTTTTTCTTTTTGATGAAGCTAGGAAATAAGTATTGAAGTAATATAATGCTAGTCTAATGGTAATTAACTTCTTTAGCTTTTGTTTGTCTGAAAAACTTTGTGTCTCTCTATGTACCAAGTTGTTTTTCTCTTGCTGCTTTTTAGATTTTTCTCCTTGTCTTTACCTTTTGACATTTTGACACTAACATGCATTGCTGTGGGTTTCTTTGAGTTCATCTTATTTGCAACTTCCTAGATCTGTATGTCTACTTCTTCCCCCAGGTTAGAGAAATCTTCAGTCATTATTTTGTCAAAGAAGTTTCCTGCTTTTTTCTTTCTTCTTCTGGACCTCCTATACTGCACATGTTGGTCTGCTGACATTGTCTCACCAGGCCCCATCTTTACTCTCTTTTATTCTTCTTTCTTTGTGCTTGTTTGGTTAGGTGAGTTTCCCAGCCTGTCTTTAAGTTTACTGATCCTATCTTCTATTTCCTCTAGTCTGCTGTTGAAACTCTTTATTGTATTTTTCAGTACAATTTTTGTATTCCTCAGCTCTGTGACTTCTACGTTCTATTTTCTTATATTTTCTATCTCTTTGTTGAAATTCTCCCTATGCTTATCTGTTCTTCTCCTTAGCCTAGTGAGCATCTTTATAACCATTATTTTGAACTCTTTATCAGGTAAATAATTTATTATCATGCAATTAAAGGCTCTTTCTGTGGTTTTCTCTTGTTCTTTCATTTTTAATGTTTTCCTAAGTTTCTCAGTTTTCCTTGACTCTCTGTGTTGGCTTCTGTGCATTAGAAAAAACAGCTAGTCTTGAAGGAATGCGCTCACTTAGGAGGTGATCAGTATTCTTCATCCCTAGCCTGTTTCGTGGATGTCTCTCAAGTCTTGTGCTTATCTAATCAGCCAATGTTATTTTTAGTAACTCCCAGCAGTTGTGTGTGTCAAGACCTATCAGTCTCCTAAAGATGAGGATCTCAGTCAGCACTTAGATTCAGGCTGATTGGAAGACAGGCTGACAGGCAGCAGTGTATGCAAATATGCCTATTTCAAGAGAAGATTGTTCTGCTCCTTGTGTACTGAACAGTGGAATGGGAGCCAGTTAAGAGCTGTTTTTTGGGGGCACCTGGCTGGCTCAGTTAGTTGAGCATCTGACTTGGGCTCAGGTCATTGCACTGAAGCTTCACATCTTGCTCTGTGTTGACATTGCGAAGCCTGCTTGAGATTCTCTCTCTTTCTCTCACTCTCTGCCCCTCCTCCACTCCTGCTTTCTCTCTCTCTCTCAAAAATAAATAAATAAATTTAAAAAAAGAAATGTTTCTTTATCTGTCACCATTTCTTTGAAGTCATGAATTCAAGCCCTGCTGACCATCAGAGACAGGAAATCAAAGGGAAATGCCTGGACACCAAACACAAACACCAGGGCACCAGTTGCAGAGATTGCACAATAGATGTGTGTAGAAGCTCCCATCTAGCAGATACCAACACTCTGGAGTGCAACAAAACATAGCTGTGGTCTCTGTAGGTCTCTAAGGAGGATTACAGTTGGACCTTTGTCTGTTTAATGAGAAGCCTACTTCTCACTCTTCAGCTATGAAGATAGGCTACTAGGGCGGTTTCACAGAAAAAGTGTATTCTTTATTCTCCTGCCTCTCTGCTGTGCCCTGGGGGAGGGGGTAGTTGGTTAAGAACATTTTCTCCACTCTTACAGTCCTGGGGGACTCACAATCATAAGCCCAGCTGACCACCAGAGGCAGGCAACCTAGACGTAAGTCCTGCCTGGCAGCCATAGAATCCAGGGCAACATAGAAAAGCATAAATTCCTTACCTAGAGATACCTTTGACCTAAAGCAAAGCAGAAAGATCACAAGAATGGTCTCCAGTGGCCTCTATTGCCAGAGAACACCTAAGGCCCCTTGATGTGTGCCAAACTAGATGTCTTCTCCTCAAGCCACAACTCCAGGAAAGATTGAGGATTATGGCCAGATTGGATCTCAGTTTCTTCTATCCACTTTGAAGTGAGCTTTTTCTCATTTGCCCAATGTGTAGGAATCACTCAGCTAGTTTTTGGAGGGTTTTTCTTTTCCAGGAAAAATTATTCTGTATGTAACTGTAGATTCAGCATGTCCAAAGGAAGAAGTGTGTTCAGGATCTCCTACATCTCCATCTTGAACCACTTCCATAAGGAAAATATTTAATCATGTTTATGGCTGGCTTATGGACATGGTAGATTAGCTCAACTGTATCTGGATCTCACCGGGTTTATTCCACAAGAGACCTTAGGAAGTTCTTGTGGACAAGATGGAGAAATTTATCAGTTAGATGATTTATAGTTGGAGATTTCATTAAGTAAACTTACCCAAGTATCAGATTCAGGACTTTGTTCTCAGGCTTATTTCAGTACTCCTTTGTGTTATCAGATAGTTTAATGATTTAGGGGAAACAGTACAAATTCACAACTGGAACTATTCAAAGGGTCATGATAGTGAATCTGGATTATCACAGATTCATCATTCAAAAAGGATCCTCTGTGCTTGGTTGAATCTAATAATGTGACATTTAGTAGTGATAACTATAAGATCCTGGGTTTAGGTCAAAGGAATCAGATGTACAAGTACAGACAGATTAGAAAGAGCTTTAAAAGTTGAATATTTTAATCAATTTTGAGATCAGTCTGAGTCAAAATTATGACAGAACCACAACTAAGGTAGAATGAACAAATCTAAGGTAGAATGAAGGTGTCCTAAGTCTTGTCCATTCCAGTGCTGATCAGACGATATAGGAAATATTATATTTGCTTCAGAGATGATTTTCTGAGAGCATAAAAAATATTTAAGTATGCCCAGATGAAAGAAAAAAATGGCAAAGGGATTAAAGCCTGTCATAATAATAATACCTACTTTAAATTTACCCCTTTGTATACTTTTGAAAAGAAATCTCAGTGGACTGTTTACTTTAATTAATATCCTTTTTAAAGAAATTATTATTAGCAAGTCAGCTAACATACAGAGTAGTCTTGGCTTCAGGAGTAGATTCCCTTGATTCATCATTTACATACAACACCCAATACTTAACTCAATACTCAACCAACCCAACTCAATAATTTGCCTCCCTTTCTGTTTGCATCTTACTTTCCCTTCCCTTCCTCTATGGTCACCTGTAAAGTTTCTCAAATTCCACATATGAGTGAAATTATATGATATTTGCCTTTCTCTGGCTGATGTATTTCACTTACCCTCCAATTCCATCTGCATTGTTGCAAATGGCAGAATTTCATTCATTTTCATTGCTGAGTAGTATTCCATTGTGTAAATACATCATGGCTCCATTATCCACTCATCAGTTGATGGACATTTGGGCTCTTTCCATAATTTGTCTATTGTTGATAGTGCTGCTGCAAATATTGAGATGCATGTGAATCAGCCCTCTTGTATCCTTTGAATAAATTCCTAGTAGTACAAGTAGTACAAGTAGTACAAGTGCTGGGTCTTAGGGTAATTACATTTTTAATTTTTTGAGGAAACTCCACGCTGCTTTCCAGAGTGGCTGCACCACTTCGCATTCCCACCAACAATGCAAGAGGATTCTTCTTTCTCCACAACCTCACCAACATCTATTGTTTTCTGCATTATTAGTTTTAGCTACCTCTGGTATAAGGTGGTATCTCCGTGTGATTTTGATTTTTATTTTTTTGATAATGACTGATGTTGAGCATATTTTCATGTGTCTGTTTACCATCTGGATGTCTTCTTTGGAAAAGTGTCTATTCTTGTCTCTTGCCCATTTCTTCACTGGATTGTTTGTTTTTCAGCTGTTGAGTTTGGTAAGTTCTTTATGGATTTTGGATACTAATCCTTTATCCAATATGTCACTTGCAAATATCTTCACCCATCCTGTCAGCTGCCTTCTAGTTTTGTTGATTGTTTACTTTGCTGTGCAGAAGTTTTTATGTTGATGGGGTTCCAATAGTTCATTTTTGTCTTTATTTCTCTTGCCTTTGGAAACATGTCAAAAAAGAAGTTTCTATGACTGAGATCAAAGAGATTGCTGAATGTTTTCTCCTGTAGCATTTTGATGATTTCCTGTTTAACATTAACATTGTCTTTCATCCATTTTGAATTTATTTTTGTGTATGGTGTAGGAAAGTGGTCCAGTTTCTTTCTTCTTTCCATTGCTGTCCAATTCTGCCAGCACCATTTGCTAAAGAGACTGTCTTATTTCCATTGGATACTCTTTCTTGCTATGTCAAAGATTAGTTGGCCATACATATATATGGGTCAATTTCTGGTTCTCTATTCTATTCCACTGGTCCATATGTCTGTTTTTGTGCCAATGCTGTCTTGATTATTACAGCTTTGTAATACAGGCTAAAGTCTGGGATTGTGATGTCTCCAGTTTTGGTTTTCTTTGTCAACATTACTGGTCTTTTGTGGTTTCATACAAATTTTAGGATTGGTTTTTCTAGCTCTGTGAATAATGCTGATGCCATTTTGATTGAGATTACTAGAATATGTAGATTGTTTGGGGTACTTCAACATTTTAACAATATTTTTTCTTCTGATCCATGAGCATGGAATGTTTTCCATTTCTTTGTGTCTTCTTCATTTTTATTCATAAGCTTTCTATAACCTTCAGCATACAGATTTTTTACCTCATTGGTTAGGTTTATTCCTAGGTATAGGTGCAGCCGAAAATGGAATCGATTCCTTAATATATTTCTGTTGCTTCTTTATCGGTGTATAGAAATGCAACCAATTTCCATACACTGATTTTATTTCCTGAGACTTTGCTGAATTCATGAATCAGCTCTACCAGGTTTTTGGTGGAGTTTCTTGGGTTTTCCATGCAGAGTATCATGTCATCTGCAAAGATTGAACATTTGACTTCTTGTTTGCCAGTTTGGATACCTTTTATTTCATATTGTTGTTTGAATGTTGAGGTTAGTACTTCTAACACTATGGTAAACAACAGTGGTGGGAGTGGACATTGCTGTCATGTTCCTGATCTCAGGGAGAAAGATGTCAGTTTTTCCCCATTGAGGATGCTATTAGCTGTGGGCCTTTCATATATGGCTTTTATGACCTTATGATATATTCCTTCTATCCTGACTTTCTTGTGGGTTTTTATTAAGAAAGGATGCTGTATTTTGTCAAATGCTTTCTGTGCATCTATTGATAAGATTATATGGTTCTTATCCTTTCCTCTATTAATGTGATGTATGAAGTTGATTGATTTGTGACTATTGAACCATTCCTACAGCCCAGGAATGAATCCCAGTAGAAAATGGTGAATAATTCTTAATACACTGTTGACGTTGCTTTGCTAGTATCTTGATGAGGATTTTGCATCCATGTACATCAGGGATATTGGCATATAATTCTGCTTTTTAGTGGGGCCTTTGTCTGGTTTGGGAATCAAGGTAATTCTGGCTTAATAGAATGAGTCTGGAGGTTTTCCTTCCATTTCAAATTTTTGAAACAGCTTGAGAAGAATAGATCATTAATCCACTTTAAATGCCTGGTAGAATTCCCCTAGGAAGCAATCTAACCCACGACTCATTTGTTGGGAGATTTTTGATAGAAAATTCAATTTCTTTGCTGCTTAAGGGTCTGTCCAAATTTTTTAATTTCTTTCCATTCAAGTTTTGGTGGTGTGTGTCTAGGAATTTGTCCACATCTTCCATAATGTCCACTTTGTTGGCATATAATTTTTCCCAATATTCTCTAATAATTGTATTAGTCTGGCATTGGTTGTGATCTCTTTTCTGTTATTTGTGGTTTTATCTATTTAGGTTCTCTCTCTTTTCTGTTTGAGAAATTGGCTAGGAATTTATCAATTTTGTTTATTCGTTCAAAAAAAAAAGCTCTTACATTCATTAATCTGTTCCAATGTTTTTATTTGTTTCTCTTTTGTTTCATTTTGGTTTTTTTGGATTATATACTGTTTATTTCTACTCCAATCTTTATTGTTTCTCTTCTGCTGGCTTTGGGGTTTCATTGCTGCTGCCTTTCCAGTTCCTTTAGGTGTGAGTGTAGGTTGTGTATTTAGGACCTTTCTTGCTTCTTGACATAGGCCTGAGATAGGCTTCTTGAGATACGACTGTCTTTGTTGCATCTCCGAGAGTTTGGACTGTCATGTTTTCATTTTCAATTGCCTCCATATATTAAAAAAATTATTTTCTTTAATTTCTTACTTGATCAATTCAGTCTTTAGTAAGCTGTCTTTTAATATCCATGCATTTGGGGGCTTTGCAAATTTTTCTTGTGGTTGTTCTCAAGTTTCATAGCATTGTGATCTGTAATATTCATGGTATGATCTCAACCCTTTTATATGCTGTTTTGTGACACAGTATATGATCTATTTTGAAGAATGTTCCATGGACACTTGAGAAAAAGGTGTATTCTGCTGCTTTGGGGTGAAAAGTTCTGAGTATATCTGTTAAGTCCTTCTGGTCCAATGTGTTATTCAAGGCCACTGTTTCTTTATTCCTTTTTTTGCCTAGATGATCTGTCCATTACTGTAAGTGGAGTATTAAAGTCCCCATTCAAATACAGTATTATTATTTTTACACTTATTTATGCTTGTAATTAAATGATTTATGCATTTGGGTTCTTCCGTGTTGGGAGCAGACATATTTACAACTGTTAGCTCTTCTTGATGGATAAACCCATTAATCATGATAAAATGCTCTTTTCATCTCCTGTTAGTCTTTCTTTTAAAATCTAGTTTGTCTGATATAAGTATGGCTACTCTGGCTTTCTTTTGCCATCCAGTACCAGGACACATGGTTTTCCATCCCCTCACTTTCAATCTGCAGCTGTCCTCAGGGCTAAAATGAGTATCTTGTAGGCAGCAAATAGACAGATCTTGTTTTTGTTGTGTTGTGTTTTGTTTTAATTCCATAGTGAAACCTGATGCCTTTTGATTGAGACATTTAATCCACTTACATCAGAGTAATTATTGAAAGATATGGAGTCAGTGTCATTCTGTTACCTGTAGGTTTCATGCCTGTGGTGATGTCACTGGTCCTTTGTAGACTTTGCTGCTTTCCACTCACAGAGTCTCCCTTAGGTTCTCCTGCAGGGCTGATTTATGGTCATGAACTCCTTTAGTTTTGGTTTGTCTGGGAAAGCCTTTATCTCTTCTTCTATTCTGAATGATGGCCTTGTCAGATAAATGATTCTTGGCTGCATATTTTTTCTATATTTAGCACATTTAATATTTCCTACCCTGCCTTCTGGCCTGACAAGTTTCAGTGGGTAGCTCTGGTACTGCTCTTACATGTCTACCGTTATAGGTTAAGGCCCATGTGTCCCCAGCTGCTTTCATAATTCTCTCTTTATCTTTGTATTCTGCAAGATTCATTACGACATGTCATAGTGTTGACTTGTTTTTGTCAATTTTGAAGGGAGTTCTCTGTGCCTCTTGGACTTGGATGCCTGTATCCTTCCCCAGATTGGGGAAGTTCTCAGCTATAATTAGTTCAAATAAACTTTCTTCCCTTTTTTATCTCTCTTATGCTTCTGGTACTCCTATCATATGGATATTATTTAATTTCATTGATTAATTTAAGTCTCTAATTTCCCCCTGGTGGTCTATTAACTTCCCTTCCCTCTTTTTTTCAGCTTCATTATTTTCCATAATTGTATCTTCTATTTCACCTATCCTCTGCTCTACTTCTTCCATCTTGACTGTCACTGCATCTAGTTTATTTTGCATCTCATTTACAGCATTTCTTAATTCACCATGACTATTTTGTAGGTCTTTGATCTCTGCAGCAATAGATTCGCTGCCTTCTTCTATGCTTTTTGCAAGCCCAGCTATTAGTCTTATGATTGTTATTCTAAATTATTGTTCAGACATTTTGTTTATATGTTTTGAGCAATTCTCTGGCTCTCATTTCTTCCTGGAATTTTTTTTTCAGAATTCTTTGATTTCATCATTGGTCTGTTTTCTGTCTTTATGTGTTTTACTAGTTTGTTATATGTCCTGCATCCATGAGAACTACTATACTAAAAACTACTATACTAAAAGGGGTTATTTACTGTCCAGGGCTTGGCACTTCAGGAATTGTATTTCAAGTTTGTTGCATGCACTCCTTTGTTGTGTATTTGCTTGCTGTAATCCACCAAATGGTCTTCTACAAAGCTCCTCCTTACTCGCAGTGGTGGATAGTAGACTTTCCACCTGGTGTGCTTTAATTTTTCATTGATATATCCCGGGAAAGATGGGAAGGGCAGGGACCCAATCTCATACAAAGACCAATATGAAAGGTGTGAAAAAAAGATGAAGCAGAGATCAAAGAAGCTATAAGGCTTAATCCAGAGATAGAGAAAGGAAAACAAAGAAAAAGGAGTAAGATTAAAATGGTTGACTGAACAGATAAACAAAGCAGAGAAACAAATAAAGACCAAATATATACATATATATGTGTGTGTGTATGTATACACATGTATATATGTATATATACATGAATTGACCAAAAATCGAATCAGAAACTAAGAACCTAATTCCAAAGGAACAACAACAACAAAAAAGTTGACATAAATGATGAGAAAAGAGAAGAGATGGAGAGAAAATAAAATAAAATAGGGCAACAGACTAACATACAAAACTGCAGGAATGTTGTCTGTTGGTGTCTATGACTGCTGGTCTGGAGAAGAGGTCATCTGCTTCACAGTGTCAGCTCCACTCCAGTAGATGATAGTCTCCAGGCACTGAGGGTTGGGGCTTTATGTGAGCAGATCACACCTCTCCTGGGGTCTGCTGTCTTTTTCTCTGAAACCCCACCATGTTGGTAATGGGGAGGAAAATGATGACACCTCAATCTCAACCACTGTTCTAGCAGCCTCCCACACTGGTGCAGGCAGGTGGCTTTTCTTATTTTACAGCTTTCCCACACCTCCTAGGTGCTCACCTGGGATTCAAAACCTGATATCGTAATAGATCCTGCACCATTGGCACCTGGTTCTAAAGTCGTGACATTCTGCCCTGCTAATATGGTTGGCAGCTGCAAAGTCTTTTGTCTTGGAGAGTGCAATATACCCGCATCCCACAGTGAGATTTCCACTGTTTCCCACTCCTCCCTGCCCCAAAGGCACACACACTGGCAGTGACGTGGGTCCAGGGATGGCACACACCTTTGAAAAAACTCTGATCTTCAGCTCCTTAGGCTGTTTGCAAAGTAGAGACTGGCTCTCCCCATATTTCTTATCCCCCACTCCATGATCTGGACCGGTTTTTCTCTTATCCTAACACAATACTGCAATCCACAGCCTCTCTTTCTGTCCCTTTTTTCTCACTATGGATCCCTCCTTTCAGTGTCCATGCTGTTTTACCTATCCTAATTCACATACACGCACCTCTACCCACCCAGCTATCTCTCTCCACCTGTGTAGATTTTCCTGTCAATCTGCAGATACTTTTCCAGTGTCTTGACCACAATAAAACTGGGATGAAGGAAGTCCAAAACTTACTTCTGTACCATCTTACCTCCTGATTGATATCCTTTAAAACACCGTAACAGGTGGATACCCAGTGCTGTTCTGAAATCCGACCCCCAGGGCTCAAATCTCTCTTTCACAATTTTACAGCTATTTAGCTGAGTACTTTAAGACTCTGTAAGATTTAATAGATGGAGGCAGAGATGGGAGGAAAAAGAGACCACGTTATGGAGCCAAGAAAGCCTTTATAGGGATTCGCGATTCCTGGGTGAGGTCCCATGGCCCGGGGAGTGGAGAGTTGGGGAAAGTCGCACCTGCTAGGCGATGGGCGGGGGGTTTATGGGTGAGGGGTTCTGGGTTTGATCTAGGGAGGGCAGATTATCAAATAAGGGCCTTTAAGGGGTGTGGCGGGATGGAATAGGTTGCCAAGTCTGTCAGGGTGATGGGAAGCTGGAGCTTCATGACTGGCTGCTTCCAAATGAGGCAGGACATCCCAGGTCTGCAGGTGAGGGGCAGGGGTCATCTGTGCATGTGTTCTCCTCCAGCCCCCAGAGAAATGGCCACTCGGTCACCACCTTAAGGTGACTCTTACAGACTCAATTCTTGCAAATCCAAAGACTGAAGCTTGCCCAATGTAGAATGGTTCTTCAGTGACACACATCTTGATGTCTTGTGATGAAATTCATCTGAGGATAAAGAGAAAATAATCTAAATCTTCAAAAAGTTGTGGGGGTGGGAGGAACCTAGAAGGTTACTTAAAAGGAATAAAACTAAATGAGCTTTCTAGTCTCAACATTGGAGGTTTCAAAAATGCAGAGGGAAAATCTACCAATGAGAGATATGGGCTGTAACCCAAGAATCTATATCTAGACAAGGTATCATATACAAATTTTTATTAAAGGAAAATGTAAGTATATGAAAGGATTTAATGGGTATGATCCACATAACAAGTCAATTTAAACTACTGGAAACTTTCTCTAATAAAACAAAAAGAAAATTAGTCAGTGTGCTTAAAGAAAATGAAGGTGATAATGAATGTTTGATGTGTGTGTGTGTGTGTGTGTGTGTGTTGGAACTTCTGTTCATGTATTGTACAAGGTTGTAATAGAATCATTTTATAGGAAAAAAACTAATACTGATCTGGTATTAAAGTACTAGGTTATCTCTATGCCATCAAATGAAAAAGAAAAACTTTGGTGGAAAATATTATATATAAATGTGTTATAAACAACACAACACATAAACATATGTCAAAAATATTCCATATATAACAATATCTCAATAAAATTAAATTATGTTATGCCTAAAATAAACTATGACATTTTGGTGTTTAAAAATAATTCAATTATGGTTGCATTAAATGTTCACTTTAATCAAAAATATATATATTGGGGCGCCTGGGTGGCTCAGTCAGGTAAGTGTCTGGCTTCGGCTAAGGTCATGATCTCACCGTTCATGGGTCCGAGCCCCACATCAGGCACTGTGCTGACAGCTAGCTCAGAGCCTGGAACCTGCTTCAGATTCTGTGTCTTCCTCTCTCTCTGACCCTCCCTTGCTCATGCTGTCTCTCTCTGTCTCTCAAAAATAAATAAAAACATTTTTTAAAAATTAAAAATATATATATATTAAAACATATATGACATATTTTTAAATACATCTATATACATATCATGAGATACAGGTCACATTATATATAATATATGTCATATATGTTGTCATATATATCATTGTAGTATGACGTACTATGTATATTTTAGAACACTTGTCATGTATATGACATATTTTAAGACACCTCATATATATGTTATATGTCATACATATTATGATAGAGGTATGACATATTTTAAAACATTTTTTTTTCCAGTTAAAATTAGAATTAACAATTGGGCGCTTAGGGGCTCAGTCATTAAGAATATGACTTCGGCTCAGGTCATGATCTCAAAGTTGGTGAGCTCGAGGTGCACACCGGGTGAGCTCATGCCGGCTTTAGGTGAGCCAGTGCCCAGCTTACAGTAAAACCATGAGCTTTAGATGAGCCGTGCTTTCTCTCTCTATCTCTCTCTCTCTCTCCCTCTCCCTTTCCCTCTCCCCTCCTCACTCACTTGTGCCCTCTCTCTCTTTCTAAAACTTAATTTTAATAAATACCGTTCAAAGTTTCCCATAATCTTAAGTATTTAGATATTGAAAATAGTCCTACTTCATTTCTCTGATTAAATATAGAAGAAAACCTTGCTCAATGAGGGATGAGTAAGAATGCAATTTTTCTGTATAATGTGATGAATGGAAACTTTTGTGATTCTCTGTATTTCTTAAATTATTTACAATAAATAGAAAGATAAATAAATGAATGTTAATCTAAAAAAAATCTGACTATATCCCGACATTGAGTTGGTCTGAGGAGATATGATAGGGCTCTGATTTCTGATGAGAACAGGAAAAAAAAAAAAGATAGATGATCTGAGGAATAAAATCAATACTTTCATCCTTCAACCAACTTCCTCATTTAATCAACCATACCTAGGACATAATTCTCAAGGAGGATTCCTTAAAATCTATAGAATTTTATATCCTGAGTCTTCATACAATTCTATATATCATATGACACACAAAATATAATTTTAACTTCATTAACAAGGTCTTAATCACATATTCCAGTAATCCATATTTACAACACTTCTTGTCCTAGAAAACCTGATGCAATGAGTGAAATTAAGCTAATAAGAGGATAAAATTTACTAAAAACAATTCACTTATATGATTTTTTCTTAAGATAAAGTATTTAAGTACTTTTTTTTTTATTGCCAGAGAAACGCTGTGATTTTCCTGAAATAAAACATGGAAAACTACACATAAACTATAACTATAGAAGAGACTTTCCAGTACCTGTAGGAAAAAAATATTATGTTTCCTGTGATCGCAATTTTATGATAAATAACAGACAGAATGGGGGATATATTCATTGCACAGAAGATGGATGGTCACCAGCAGTACCATGCCAGAGTAAGTCAATTGTTTATAATTGTGTGTATATGTATATGTATATATACATATACATATATATATATACACTCATATATATTTTTTTCTTTTTTGCAATGTATAAATATTTCATATAGTGCTGTGGGAAAACCCATAGGTGAGTACAGTTAAGACTAATATGACAAAAAGAAGGCCAAGGGAAGAATTTTATGAGCCAATTTTCCAGTATGTTATTCCATCTATCGGGAGCTCTTCATAAATATCACCTTAGAAATTAACATAGAGGCTTATGAAAATACCTATGTCATTTACCAGTTATTATTCATAAATAATTATAGATAATTTTAAATACTTATTTTCATCTTTTTAAATATTTGGTAGTAGCTTTAGTTTTCCTTAGCTATACATTAGTTTTAGATACTTATCCATGAAACTTTAAAGTTTGTATGAATAGTTTTTAATTTGCTATCTTCACTGAATCTATGGGTCTAACCATTTTTTAAATTATTTTTAATTAATTTAAATTGTCAGGACGATGTATTTTCAATTATTTGAGAAATGGAGATTATCCATATACAGCACAAACATATTGGCAAGGTGACTCTGTAAGAGTTACCTGCAATCCTGGCTACAGTCTTCAAGATGAGAAGACTGAAATGACCTGTACGGAGAATGGCTGGTTCCCTCGTCCTGAATGCCATCGTGTTGGTAAGTAAATGGTCTGAGCTCCCACTACATTGATGGTTTTCTAATGCTCATCTGTCTGGACTATAACAAATGTTAATATCAAGTTTCTTATTTCCAGCAATAAATCTTTTTAGTTTTATTTTTTCCAAGGGTGTATGAATGGATATACAAATTTCTTGATACAATTACAGCAAAATAAATGTCTACTGATAAGCATTAGTCAAGAAAACAGTGATGGAACTGCAAAGAAGAAACCAGTAATAGAAGGTGACTCCAGCAAAGGAAGGAGAAAGATATGTGCATTTGGGAGGATCCCAGGCTTGCCTCATCCCATGAGGACAACTATGAAATCATCCTAAGTACCCCAGAGACCAACCTGAAGACTGGCAGAGCGGACTCTGCAACTAAACATAGAGAACAGGTCACGTCGAAGAAGAAAGATGTACAGAGATTCAGTATCCTCTCCCAAACTGAGAAGAAACAGATTGTGACCACTGAGTTAGGAAAGGAATAGTGGTCACAAAGAAGGGTGAGACAGACCGACACACAGGGGAGCAAACAGAAAAGAATAAATTCCCATGCTAATTGCCTTGGAAAGTGAAAGGGGCCAAATTTCAGGAGTCCTTGCAGCCAGTGGGCCTTAAAGCCTGGGGTTTAAAGGTGAGTATACTAAGGTCCAAGAAACTACAAAGGGCATTGGGGCTGCTCTTGGAGGGAAAAAAAGACAGAGCACGTGGACATAGAGTGGAAACAGCAACTTGAAGAGCACGTGGAGCACACAGTGGGTAGATTATTTGCTCACCTTTGAGTATGTTGCAGAAAGGCAGCATTCACAGAGACTACTCTGTGAACAAAGGAACTGGCACATGCCATTTCCCTCCATGACCTTAAGCACAGGGTCAACTGTGGGAAACAGTACAGGACCCACACCTGCTGTGTAACTTGCTTGTACCAAACACTGCCTCCCCATGCTCCAGCAGAACCACCCTCCCCACCTTTCCCAGAAGAAAATGTCCATAATCTGGGGGGTGGAAACAGATATCCAGATACAGGAGGCAGAAACCCCCTAGTAAAATCAACAAAGCAAATCTCCACCAAGACATACTGTAATTAAATTGGGTAAACATAGGGATATAGAAAAAAAATTTAATACCAGAAAGACAAAAATAAATGAATAAAAGACAGTCACATACAAAGAAAAACTGCTAAGGCTATGAGTATTTTTCAACACAACCTTTCCAACCCAGAAAGGAATGGCATGATATATGCCAAGTGCTGGATGGGAAACAT
>NC_043702.1:152116752-152119451 GCF_006229205.1 Suricata suricatta | reverse complement strand
AAAAAAAAAAAAAAGCAAATTCGATGTATCATAATTCTGGACTTCAAATTAATATTACAAAGCTGTAGTGATCAAGACCGTATGGTACTGGTACAAAAAAATAGACACATAGGTCAATGGAACTGAATGGAAAACCCAGGAATAAACCCACAATTAGAGTCCATTAATCTTCAACAAAGCTGGAACGAATCGTCAATGGGTTCTGTTCTGAACAATCTGTCCAACAGATGATGTTGGGGAAACTCCACAGAAACATGCAAAAGAATGAAGCTGAACCACTTTCTTACATCACACACACAAAAATACATTCAAACTTGGGGCACCTGAGATGACTTAGTAGGTTGAGTGTCTTACTTTGGCTCGGGTCATGATCCCACAGTTCATGGGTTCAAGCCCTGTGTCCGGCTCTGTGCTGACGGCAGGCTGTCTGGAGCCTGTCTTTGGATTCTGTTTCTCCCTCTCTCTCTGACCCTCCCCTGCTCATTCTGTCTCTCTCTGTCTCTCAAAAATAAATTTAAAAAACGTAAAAAAATTAAAATTATATTCAAACTAGACTAAAGACCCAAAAGTGAGGCTTGAAAGTATAAAAATTCCTGGAAGAGAGTACAGGCAGTAACTTCTCTGACATTAGCCACAGCTTTCGAGATAGATCCCCTTTGGTAAGGGAAATAAAAGCAAAAAAAGAAGAAACTATTGGCACTATATTAAAGTAAAAAGCTTCCGCACAGCAAAGGAAACAATCAACATAACTGCAAAGCAACCTATGAAATGGGAGATGATATTTACAAATGACATGTCTAGTAAAGGGCAGTATCCAACATATATAAAGAACTTTTAAAACTCAACAGCCCAAAACCAGATAACCCAATAAAAAATGGGTAGAAGACATGAATGATACTTCTCCAAAGAAGACACACAGATGGACAACAGACACATGAATGATACTCCTCTTCACTTATTATCAGGGAAATGCAAATGAAAACAAAAATAAGGTGTCACCTCATAGGTGTTGGTGAGGACTTGGAGACAGGAATAACCTCTTGCACTGTTGGCAGGAATGCAAACTGGTGCAGCCATTCTGAAAAATAGCAAGATGTGTCCTCAAAATGTTAAAAATAGATTTGACATTAGACTTTAAGCTGTATTACAGAGCTGTAATCATCAAGACGGCATTGTACAGCACAAAAACAGACAGACCAGTGGAACAGAATAGAGAACCCAGAAACGAGTCCCCAAACGTATGGCCAACTAATCTTTAACAAAGCAGCAAAGAATATCTAATGGCATAAAGTCAGTCTCATCAGCAAGTGGCGCTGGGAAAACTGGACAGTGACATGCAGAAAAATGAATCTGGACTACTTTATCATACACAAAAATAAACTCAAAATGGATGAAAGACCTACATGTAAGACAGGAAGCCATCAAAATCCCCAAGGAATAAGCAAACAAACACCTCTTTGACCTTGACCACAGCAGCTTCTTACTCAACATATCTCCTGAGACAAGGGAAACAAAAGCAAAAATGAACTATTGGGACCTTATCAAAATAAAAACCTTCTGTGCAGCAAAGGAAACAGTCAGCAAAAGTAAAAGGCAACCGATGGAATGGGAGAAGATATTTTCAAATGACATATCAGATAAAGGGTTAGTATCCAAAATCTATAAAGAACTTATGAAACTCAACACCCAAAAAACAAATAATCCAGTGAAGAAATGAGCAAAAGACATGAACAGACACTTTTCTACAGAAGACATCCAGATGGCCAACTGACACATGAAGAAAATCCCCAACATTACTCATCATCTGGGAATAGAAGTCAAAACCACAATGAGATACCACCTCACACCTATCAGAATGTCTAAAATGCAACAACAGATGTTGGCAAGGATACGGAGAAAAAGGATCTCTTTTACACTGCTGGGGGAAATGTAAACTGGTGCAGCTACTCTGGAAAACAGTGTGGGGGTTCCTCAAAAAATTAAAAATATAAATACCCTATAACCCAGCAATTGCACTACTAGGTATTTATCCAAGAACTACAGGTATGCTGTTTCAAAGGATATGTTTTGAGCTATTCTCTGCTACCATTTTTTCTTGGAATTTTTTTCAGGAGAATTCTTCCTTTTCATCATTTGGCCTGGTTTCTGTCTTTTATGTGTTTTAATAGATTGTTATACGTCCCACATGTGTGAAAACTACTATATTAAAAAGGTCATACACTGTCCAGGGCCTGGCACTTCAGGAATATTTTTGTTAAGAAAGGGTGCTGTATTTTGTCAAATGCTTTTTCTGCATCTATCGACAGGATCATATGGGTTTTTTCCCTTCTTTTGTTAGTGTGACGGATCACATTGATGGATTTGAGAATATTGAACCAGCCCTGTAACCCAGGAATGAATCCCACTTGATCATGATGGATAATTCTTTTTATATGCTGTTGAATTCTATTTGCTAGTATCTTGTTGAGTATTTTTGCATCTGTATTCATTAAGGATATTGGTCTGTAGTTCTCTTTTTTGGCTGGGTCCCTGTCTGGTTTGGGTATCAAGGTGATGCTGGCTTCGTAGAATGAGTTTGGAAGATTTCCTTCTATTTCTAATTTTTGGAATAGTTTGAGAAGAATGGGTATGAGCTCTGCTTTAAATGTCTGGTAGAATTCCCCTGGGAAGCCATCTGGCCCTGGGCTCTTATTCGTTGG
>NC_043702.1:152110209-152116652 GCF_006229205.1 Suricata suricatta | reverse complement strand
GTGCCTCTTGAATTTGAATGTCTATTTCTTTTCCCAGGTTTGGGAAATTGTCAGTTATAATTTGGTCTAGTATCCCTTCAGGCCCTTTCTCTCTGTCTTCCTCTTCAGGAATTCCCATGATACGGATGTTGTTCCACTTGATTGTATCCCTCAGGTCTCGAATTCTCCTTTCCTGCTCCTGGATTAATTTCTCTCTCTTTTTTTCAGCTTCCTCTTTTGCTATAACTATATCTTCTAATTCACTTATTCTTCTCTCTGCCTCGTCAATCCTTGAGGTGGCTGCCTCCAGTTTGTTATTCACCTCATCTATAGCCTTTTTTAACTCATCACAGTGCCTAGTCATTGTCTCAGTTGATTCTTTGATGCTTTTCTCAACCCCAGCGATTAATTTTATGACAAGTTTTTTAAATTCTTGATCCGGTATGTTGTCTAGATCTGCCTTGAGCAGTTCTGTGGCTGTGACTTCCTCCTGGAGGTTCTTCAGGGGAGAGTTCCTTCATTTTGTCATTTTTGATAGTTTTCTGTCTCCTGTCACCTTTAGAAAGCTCGTTGTGCACTGTGCACCTGTTAATATTTCTCTGTTAAAGGAGGCTTATTGACTGTCTAGGGCCTGCCGTTTCAGGAAATATTCTTTTAATGGAGTCTCTCAGTTTCTCTTCTTGTGCCTATGAGTATTTCATTTCCCTGCTCAGCGGTATGTGGGTCTCGCCGTCATGCACACTTTGGCTTGTGTCTTGGGGTAGCGTCACTCAGGTATCCTTCAGGGTCTCTTCCTTCTGGAGTCTGTATTTTCTCCCTCCACTCCTGCAGATGAGAGTAATGTCCTCAGTTCGATCGCTCTAGGAATATTTTTGGAGTGTGTTGCATGCACTCTGTTGTTGCATATTTGTCTCCTGTATCCCACTAGACAGTCTTCTACAAAGCTCCTCCTTACTCTTAGTGGTGGATTGTGTGGACATTTCACCAAGTGTTTTGACTTGTTCATTGAAGCAACTCTGGAAAGAAGGAAAAGCCAGGGGACCTGATCCCATACAAAGAGAAAAAATGGAAGGAGTTAAAAAAAAAAAGAAATAAAAGACCAAGCAGAGAATCAAAGAAACTACATAGTTTAATCCATAGAGAAAGAAAGGCAACTAGAGTTGGGGAGAGAGAGGAACACAAATCATGAGAGACTATTGAATACTGAAAACGAACCGAGGGCTGAAGGGGGAGAGGGAAGGGGAAGGGGGTGATGGTCACGGGGGCAGGGGCGGCACTTGTGGGGAGAAGCACTGGGTGTTATTAGGAAACCAATTTGACAGTAAACTATTACAAAAAAAAAAAGGCAACTAAGGAGGAAGGAGATCTTTAAAAAGGTGTAAAAGAATAGAATAAAAATGCCTGATTAAACAAAGTACAGCATGAAAGATGTATAGAAATATACAGATTTGATAGATGATAGATACATAGGTACATAGATATATACATGTATGAATTAACCAAAAATCAAAATGGAAAGTATGAGCTTGATTCCAAAGGGAGGGAAAGGGTAGAAAGAAAGAAAAAATAGAAGAAAAGGGGAAGGGGGAGAAAACAAAGAAAAACAAAGAAAAGGGCAACCGAGTAGCATACAAACCCACAGGCCACTAGTCTGCTGGCACCTGGGACTGGATGTTCTGGTCTGGAGGAGAGGTTGTGTTTCACCCAGTGTCAGTCCTGCACCGGTAAATAAGCAGTTGCCAGGAACAGCGGAGTGGGGGGTCCTGTCACCAGTCCCTGCCCCCACTGGGGCTACTGTCCTGTTCCCTGTAGCGCCACCATGTTGGGAATGGGAGTGAAATGATGACACCCCAATTTCTCCTCCCTGGACTGTGTCTCAAACTTTGCTGTCCAGGCAACACTCACAGAGTAACATGAGCACATAGTTTGCTCTGCTCCACAGTTGTCTCATGCCTCCTAGGTGCTAGACTGGGATTTAAAAACTGATGTCTTCAAGGATCATGTACCACATAGACCCAATTCCACCCTAGGCTCCACCCTAGGGCCTCTCTGCCCTGCAGACATGGCTGGTGCCTGTGGGGTCTTTTGTCCTTCAGGGAACAATGTACCTTTTCCCCACAGTACTATAATGAGGGGACTGCTCCCTCCCAGTTCACCCCTGATATCTCTACCCATATTTGGGCTGGCTCCCCTCCACCCCCAGGCGTGTGCACACACCAGCTTTGGTCCAGAGAATGCAACGCACTGTTGAAAACTCTAATCTTCCGCTCCTAAGGCTGTTGGCAAATTAGAGACTGACATTTTCCCTATTTCTTGTTCCCCAGTTCGTGGTCTGGAGCGGTCTTTCTCTTGTCCTAACCCAAGGCCACAATTTACTGCTTCTATTTCTCTTCCTTTTTTCTCTCCACAGAAGGGGTTCCCTCCCCTTTGTGCCCATGCTCTCTGGTCTCTCTCAATTCTCACACACATCTCTCTCCCACCTGTGCAGATTTTTCTGTCACTCCACAGATAGATTTCCTGGGTGTCCCAAGTGTTCTGACCCCAAAAGAACTGTGTTTGAGGGACAAGTGAAGTCTCAGTCCCCCTCTTCTCCACTATCTTAACTCCTAATTGATATCCTTTGAAAAACCATAGTAGTTGGATAACCAAATTTGTTCTAAAATCAGACGACCAGGATTCGAATCTCTCCTTTACAATTTTACAGCAATTTATTTGACTTCTTTAAGACTCGACTCATGCAAATCCGAACACTGAAGTTTGCCCAAGGAAGAATGATTGTTAAATGACACTCATCTGGGATGGATCATGATGAAATTCGTCATTTGAGGATAAAGAGAAATTAATCTATATCATTAGAAAGTAGTGAAGAAAAACATGTAGAAGTCTTCTTAAATGGAATAAGACTGAGCATTTGATCTCAATATTGCAAGCTTCAAAAAATAGTGGAAAAATTTAGCAGCAAGAGCCATAAACTGTAGGCCAAGAATCTAGATCTAGAGATGGTATCATATATAAATCTTTATTAAAGGAAAATATCAGTATATGCAAGTATTCAGTGTATAATCTACATAACTCTGCTGAAACTACTGGAAACTCTCTCTAATCAAACACAAAGAAAATGTTATCAATGTACTTAAGAAAGATGAAGACGAAATTAATACTTGGTGTGTATGTGTGTGTGTGTGTGTGTGTGTGTGTTGTAACTTTTGTCTGTGTGTTGCACAATGGTTCTTGTAATAGAATCATTTTATGGGAAAAAAACTAATACTGATATTAAAAGTACTAGTTATCTCTAAATCATCCAATGAAACTGGAAAATATTTCTAGAAAGTATTATATATAAATGTGTTATAAACAACATAAGAAACATATGTCAAAAATATTTCATATATAAGAATGAATCAGTAAAATGCAATTATATTATATGTCAGTTAAAATATGAAATTTTGGCGTTTAAAAATAATGGACCTATGGTTGCATTAAATGCTCACCTGCATTCAAAAATATATATATTATGATATATATGATATATTTTAAACACCTCACATATATAAATATGTACTTATTACAACATATGCCACATTATATGTTATATGTATGTCATATAAGTGTGTCATATATCTCAGAATATATATAACGTATATAATATATATGAGGTGATTTAAAATGTCATATATTATGTCATACTATATATTATGTTTATATGATATATTTTAAAACACCTCATTCTCCAATTAATCATAGAAAGAACAATCAAAGGTTTACTGTAATTTATTTGAATATTAAGAAACAGTCCTATTTCATTTCTCTGATTAAATAAGGAGGAAAACTTTCCTTGATGATTGATTTGTGACATTAATTAGAATGTTGTTTTTCTGTGTAACGTGATGAATGGAAAAAGTTTGTGTTTCTCTGTATTTCCTACACTATTTGAATAAGTAGAAAAGTAAAGTAATGAATGTTTATCTAAATGAAAAATTCCACTATCTCCCTACATTGATTTGGTCTGAGAAGAAAAGGCAGGGCTCTGATTTGTGATAACAGAAAAGAAAATAAAGAAGATAGACTATTTAACCAATAAAGTCAATACTTCAATCTCTCCCCCGAGTTGCCCATTGACATACCAGTGCTAGTTTATACATACTCAGTAGATTATATACATATTCAAATAGATCGATAGAGTTTTATTCCTCAAGAGGCTTCATACAAGTTTATATATCATATAACCCACAAGATATAATTTTAATTTCATTAGCAATAACTTCATCACATACCCCAGTCATCTGAAATTTATCACTTTTCTTGTCCCTCAAAACCTGATGCAATGAATGAAAATATGCTAATACAGGATATAATTTACCAATGAAACAATTTCCCATTTAATTTTTTTTCCTAAAGGTATGATATCATTTATACTGTGTTTGTTTATCTTGTTTTTAGGGCAGGGGAATCCTTGTGATTTTCCAGAAATAAAACATGGAAGTCTAGCCCCGGAAAATAGAAGAGAGCAGTTTCCAGTATCTGTAGGGAGCAAATATTACTATTCCTGTGATCGCAATTTTGTGACCGTTTCACAAAGGAATTGGGAATTTATTCATTGCACACAAGAAGGATGGTCACCAGCAGTACCATGCCGCAGTGAGTACCTTTATAAAATTGTATACATATAAATATTTCAAATAGGAGAAAGGGAAAACAATAAGTGAATACAATTAGGCTTAGTATGAATAAAATAAGGACAAGGGATGAATGTTATGAGCAAAACTACCAGTATAAGTGTTTCCTTTTATGAAGAGTTCTTCATAAAACACACTAAAGATAAAGATAGAGGCTTTATGAAAATAGCTATAGCATTTACATATTCTAATTATAAAACTGAAGATACATAATACTGAATATTGGTTTATTTTAACATTTGGTAGTAGCTTTAGGTTTGGATACTTACGCATTAGAGTTTAAATTTTGTACAAATAATGTTTAATTAGCTATTTTCACAGAATTTATAGGTTTAAAACATTTATGTTTATTATTTTCATGACTTTAAGGACAATGTATTTTCGATCGTTTGCAAAATGGAGAATCTCCAAATCGAGTAGAAATACGTTTACAAGGTGAATCTATAAGAGTTAACTGCAATCCTGGCTACAGTCTTCAAAACGAGCAGACAGAAATGAACTGCACAGAGGATGGCTGGTACCCTCCTCCTGAATGCATTCCACTCAGTAAGTAAATGATCTGAGATCTCAGTATATTAATGGTTTTCTAACCCTTATCAATATTGACTGTAACAAAATATTTATATACTTTCAGATTTCCTCCATGGAACTACTTAGTTTTGTTTTTTCCAAGTGTCTATGAGTAGATAGACAAATTTCCTCATATATATATACATATGTATATGTTTACTAATAAGCATTAGTCAAGAAAACAGTAATGGAACTATAAAGAAGAAACAGTAACATAGGGTGACACCAGCAAAGGAGGGAGAAAGATACGACTGTTTAGGAGGATCCTAGGCTTGCCTCATCCCATGTGGATAACTATGAAATCATCCTAAATACCCCAGAGATCAACCTGAAGACTGGCAGAACGGATTCTGCAACTAAACATAGAGAACAAGCCACATCGAGAACTGAGAAGAAACAGATTGTGACCACTGAGATAGGAAAGGAATAGTGGTCACAGAGAAGGTGAGAGACAGACCGACACACAGGGGAGCAAACAGGAAAGAATGATTTCCCATACCAGTTGCCTTGGAAAGTGAAAGGGGCCAAATTTCATGACTCCTTGCAGCCAGTGGGCCTTAAAGCCTGAGGTTTTAAAGGTCAGTATACTATGTTCCAAGAGAGTTCAAAGGGCATTGGGGCTGCTCTTGGAGAAAAGAAAGACAAAGAGCCTGTGGATGTAGAGAGTGGAAACAGCAACTTGAAGAGCACGTGGAGCACACAGTGGGTAGATTATATGCTCACCTTGGAGAATGTTGCAGAAAGGCAGCATTCACAGAGACTGCTCTGTGAACAAAGGAACTGACAGGTGCCATTTCCCTTCCCTGCCCATGACCTTAAACACAGGGTCAACTGTGGGAATTAGGACAGGACTCACACTTGCTATCTAACTTGCTTGTATCAAACCCTGCTGTCCATGCTCCAGTAGAACCACCCTTCCCACCTTTCCCAGAAGAAAACTTCATTAATCGGGGGCTGGAAACAGATATCCAGATACAGGAGGTAGAAACCGTCCCCGGTAAAATCAACAAAGCAAATCCCCACCAAGACATACTGTAATTAAATTGGGTAAACATAGGGATATAGAAAAAAAATTTAATACCAGAAAGACAAAAATAAATGAATAAAAGACAGTCACATACAAAGAAAAACTGCTAAGGCTATGAGTATTTTTCAACACAACCTTTCCAACCCAGAAAGGAATGGCATGATATATGCCAAGTGCTGGATGGGAAACAT
>NC_043702.1:152107338-152110109 GCF_006229205.1 Suricata suricatta | reverse complement strand
CCACCAAGACATACTGTAATTAAATTGGGTAAACATAGGGATATAGAAAAAAAATTTAATACCAGAAAGACAAAAATAAATGAATAAAAGACAGTCACATACAAAGAAAAACTGCTAAGGCTATGAGTATTTTTCAACACAACCTTTCCAACCCAGAAAGGAATGGCATGATATATGCCAAGTGCTGGATGGGAAACATTCTTTATCCAGTCAAGAATACCCTATCCAGCAAGCCTATTATTCAGAATAGAACAATAATTTCCCAGACAGACAAAAACCAATGGAGTTCATGACCCCTAAACCAGACCTACAAGAAATATTAAAGAGGACTCTTTTAATGGAGGGAAGAGACCAAAAGTGACAGTATGAAGGTAAAAAACACAAAAGCACTCAAGAGGAGTATTTTTGTAAACAAATTTCAGTCAAGGAATTCACAGAATAAAAGGATGGAACATATAAATTATGACACCATATACGTAGAGAAGAGAAGAGTAATGTTTCGGTTCAAACTAATGACCAACAACTTAATATAGACTTTGTATACAAAAAAAATGTTATATGCAAACCTAATGGTGACCAAAAATGAGAAAACCAATAATACATATGCAAAGAATAAAGAGAAAGAAATACAACACATTCATTAAAAAAAAAAAACAACCATCAAACCATGCAAGGGAGAAAGACAAGAAATGATCAGAGAAGAGTCTTGAAAACAACCACAAAACAGATAATACAATGGCAATAAATGCATATCTATCAAAAATTACCTTGAATGTATGTGGTCTAATTGCTCTAATCAAAAGACACAGGATGACAGAATAACTACAAGACCCATTTCTCTGCTGCCTTCAAAATAATCATTTTGGACCAAAACGCAACTGCAGATTGACAGTGAGGGGATGCAGATTATTTATTGTGCAAATGGATGTCGAAGGAAGTGGGAGTAGCAATACCTATATTGGAAAAGTAGACTTGAAAACAAAGAATGTAACAACAGACAAAAAGAGGGATGGTAGATAATCATAAAGGGGAAATCCAACACGAACAGATACCTTCTATGTTGTGGAGCTCACACGTTGGGAGCATAAATATTACATGCCTCAACAAATTCAAAAAGATCAAAGTCACACCATGAATCTTCTCAGAACACAATGCTATGAAACCAGAAGTCAACCACAAGAGAAAGCCACAACCACAAGGAAAGAGCACAGTTACACGGAAGTGAAATAACATGCTAATAAACAATGAATGGGCCAACCAGGAAACAAAAGAATAAACAGATATACATGGAAACGAGTGAAAATGAAAAAACAACTGTTAAAATCTGTGAGATGCAGCAAAACTGTTCTAAGAGGGAAGTTGTAATACAGGTTTACCTTAAGAAGCAAGAAAAAAGCAAATAAGCAGCCTCATGGGGCACCTAAATAAGCTGGAAAACACCAATAAACAAAATCCCAAAAAAGCAAAAGGAAGGAAATAATAAAGGTAAGAGCAGAAATAAATGATATGGAAATTAGAAAAGCAATAGAGCAGATCAAAGAAACCAGGATCTGGTTCTTTGAACAATTAATAAAATGACAAACTGCTAGCCAGACTTAACAAGTTGCAAAGAGAAAGGGCGAAAATGAACAAAATCACAAATAAGAGAGGAGAAATAACAACCAACGCCACAGCAATACAAATAGCTATAAGAGAATATTGTGAAAAACTTTATCCCCACAAACGGGACAACCGGAAAGAAATGGATAAATTCTCAGAAACATAAACCTACCAAAACTGACAGGAACAAAGGAAAACTGCAGACCAATTACCAGAAAAAGAAAATAGTCAGTCATCAAACACCTGCCAACAAACAGAAGACCAAGACCAGATGACTTCACAGGTGAATTTTACAAACATTTAAAGAAGAGGTAATACCTATTCTCAAACTATTCCAAGAAGAAAGAAGCAAAAGAGGGAAAACTCACAAATTCATTCTATGAAGCAGTGCTACCTTGATATCAAACAAGATACACCACCACAGAATAAGAGAACTATAGGTCAACATTTCTGATTAGATGCACACATCCATCACAAATACTGGCAATCCAAATCCAAAAACAAATTTAAAAAATATATTCCCCACAATCAAGCTGTGTCTGTTCATGTCTTATACCCGCTGATTTCTTCCTGAGGTGCAAGGATGCTTCACAAGTCAATCAGTGTGTGACACATCACATCAATCAAATCACGTCAATAAAGGAAAGGATAAGAACCATATGACCATTTTAGCAGACGCCAAAAAAGCATTTGACAAAGTATATCATCGATTCATGGTAAAAGCTCTCAGTAGAGTAAGCTTAGAGGGGACACACCTGAACATAATAAAGGCCATACATGAAAAACACACAGCTAACATTATCCTTAAGGGGGAAGACCAGGGAGCTTTTTCCCCAGTGTCAGGGACAAGACAAGGAGGTCTACTCTTCCACTTTTATTCAACAAAGTACTGGAAGTCCTAGCCACAGCATCTAGACAACAAAAAGAAATAAAAGGCATCCAAATCGGTAAGGAAGAAGCAAACCTTTCACTATTTGCAGATGACGTGATATTCTATGTAGAAAACCCAAAAGACCCCACCAAAACGTGCTAGAACTGAAGTGAATTCAGAAGAGCTGTAGGATACAAATTTGATGTACAGAAACCTGTTGCCTTTCCATACAACAATAATACACTGGCAGAAAGAGAAATTAAGGAAACAGTCGCATTTACAATTGTACTAAAAATAATTT
>NC_043702.1:152100526-152107238 GCF_006229205.1 Suricata suricatta | reverse complement strand
AAAAAAAAAAAAAAGCAAATTCGATGTATCATAATTCTGGACTTCAAATTAATATTACAAAGCTGTAGTGATCAAGACCGTATGGTACTGGTACAAAAAAATAGACACATAGATCAATGGAACTGAATGGAAAACCCAGGAATAAACCCACAATTAGAGTCCATTAATCTTCAACAAAGCTGGAACGAATCGCCAATGGGTTCTGTTCTGAACAATCTGTCCAACAGAGGATGTTGGGGAAACTCCACAGCAACATGCAGAAGAATGAAGCTGAACCACTTTCTTACACCAGACATAAAATTAAATTCAAGCCGGATTAAAGACCAAACGTGAAACCTGAAACTATAAAGATTCCTGGAAGAGAGGACAGGCAGTAACTTCTCTGACATCAGCCATGGCTTTCTAGATAGATCCCCTGTGGCAAGGAAAATAAAAGAAAAAAAAGAAGAAACTATTGGCACTATATAAAAAATATAAAGCTTCTGGTCAGCAAAGGAAGCAATCAACAGAACTATGAAGCAACCTATGAAATGGGAGGTGATATTTACAAATGACATATCTGGTAAAGGGCAGTATCCAACATATATAAAGAACTTATAAAACTCCAAAACCAGAAAACCCAATAAAAAATGGGTAGAAGACATGAATGGATACCCCCCCAAAGAAGACACACAGATGGATAACAGAAACATGAATGATACTCATCATCACGTATCATCAGGGAAATGCAAATGAAAACAAGATATCACCTCACATGTGTTGGTGAGGATGTGGATAACAGGGTATCCTCCTGCACTGTTGGCAGGAATGAAAACTGGTGCAGCTATTCTGGAGAATAGTTTGGAGGTTCCTCAAAACATTAAGAATATAATTGTCATATGATCCAGCTATCACACTCCTAGGTATATGCCCAAAGAATACAAAAGTACTAATTCAATGGGATAAATGCACCCCTATCTTTATAACAACATTATTTGCAGTAACCAAGATATGGAAATAGCCTAAGTGTGTACTGATTGATGAACTGATATAGATGAATGGTCTGTTATTCAGCCATAAAACACAATGAAATCTTGCCATTTGCAACTACACAGATGGAATAGACGGTATAATGCTAGGCAAAATAAGTCTGTAGGAGAAAGACAATTAATATGATTTCAGTCACATGTGGGGTTTAAGAAGCAACGTAAATGAGCAAAGGGGAGAAATTTGAGAGAGAGAGAGGGAAAGAGGGAGGGAGGGAGGGAGAGAGAGAGAGAGAGAGAGAGAGAGAGAGAGAGAGAGACCAAAAAAAAAGGCTCTTATGCAGAAAACAATATTATATTTACCAGAGGAGAGAAGGATGTCAGAGGGGATGAATGAAATTGGTAATGGGGATTAAAGGGTACCCTTGTCTTTATGAGCACTGGGTGATGTATGGAATTGTTGAATAACTATATTGTACACCTGAAACTAATATAACACTGTAAGTCAACCAACAGGTATTAAAATAAAAACTTAAATACATACATACATAAAGTCAACCTAAAAATAGAATTAAGTGCAAATAGAGTGCTCCTCAGGGAACAGCCCGAGGGAAAAAATGATTCACATACTAAGGCACTTCTATGAGAGGTGCTTGTAGTATAAATAACTTATACTAAAAAAAAAAAAGAAAAAGAAAAGAAAGAAAAAAAGAAATGATCTCAAATATACCACCTAACTTTATACATCAAAAAGCTGGAAAAAACAAGGAGGTGCCTGGGTAACTCAGTTGAGTGTCCAACTCTTTATTTCAGCTCAGATAATGATCCAGGGTCATGGGCTTGTGCCCCACATTGTAGTCTGCACTTGAGGGTAGAGCGTGTTTCAGATTCTCTCTCTCCTACCCCTCCCACGCTGACTTGTAATGTCTGTCTCTCTAACAAATAAATTGAAATTTTTTTCACTTAAAAAAACTGGGAAAAGAAGAAAACCTGGGAAAAAAGAAAAAGAAGAACTGGGTAAAAAGAAGAAGAGCAAATATATATGAAATAAAGACCAAAACATCAACAAAATTAATACCTAACTTTTTCAAAGCATAAACAAACTGACAAACTTAAGCTGATTCATTAAAAAGAGAGTTCAAAAAAGTTAAATGACAAATTATATTGAAGAAATTCAACTGATGCCACATAAATACAAATTCTCATAAGAGAACACCATAAACAATTACACACTAACAAATTGGATAGCATAGAGAAATGGATAAACTTTTGGAAGTATAACGCTGACAAGACAAAATCATTAAGAAATAGAAATTCTGAACAACCAATAACAAAGAACAACAAGAATCATTAATTTAATGTATCTCCTCAAAGAAAAGTCTGGAAACAGAAGTTTTCCTTGGTAATTAAAAGAAGATTTAATACCAATTTTTATTAAACCACGCCAAAAATTTGGGGGGTAGAGAACACTACCAAAACTACTTTACAAGATCAGCATTACTTTAATACCAAAGCCAGATAAGGATGCTACAAACAAAAATTATACACCAACATCACTGGTACATGTAAATATTGAAATGTCCCACAAAATATTAACAAACTGAATTCAATAGCAGATTAAAAGATTCACACGCCATGATGATGTTGGGTTTGTCTATTGAAAAGGATGATTCAATAGATTCAATTCAATAAGTAATGTGATATAACACATCAACAAAATGAAAGGTAAAAAATATATACTCATCCAGATAGATACACAATAAGCATGTGATGAAATTCAACATCCATTTATGATAAAACCCATCAACAATTAGGTATTGAAAAATGTACATCAACATAACTAAGACCACAAATAAGAAACCCAGAACTAACATCATGTTTAATAATGAAAAACTGAAAGCTTTCCCTCAAAGATCAAGAAAAAGACAACGATACCCAATTTTATCAGTGTTGAAAAAAAGGAAAATAAAACATATCCAGATACAAAATAAAGAGGGGCACCTGGGTGAATCAGTTGGTTAAGTGTCCATCTTTGGCTCAGGTCATGATCTCATGGCTCGTGAGTTTGATCCCCGCGTCAGGCTCTGTGCTGGCTGACCGCTCAGAGCCTGGAGTCTGCTTCAGATTCTGTGTCTCCCTCTCTCTGCCCCTTCCCTGCTCACACTCTGTCTCTCTGTCTCTCTCAAAAACAAACAAACATTTAAAAATTTAATAAATAAAATTATCTCTGTGTGCATATAATGTATTCAATAGTGAAAACCTGAAAGACTACACACACACACACACACACACACACAACACACACACACACACACACAAAAGCCCTGTTAGAACTAATAAATGAATCAGTAAAGTTGCAGGAAACAAAATCAATATACAAAATTCTGCTGTATTTCTGTACACTAATAATGAGCTATCAGAAAGAGAAATTTTAAAAACAATCTTGTCTACAATAGCATGAAAAAGTATCAGATGCCTGGGAATAAATCTATCCAAAGAGGTAAAAGAGTTGTACCATGAAGATTGTAAGACAATGCTGAAGTAAACTGAAGAAGATATAAGTAAATGACAAGATAGTCCATGTTCATGGATTGGAAGAATTAACATTGTTAAAATGTGTATACTACCCAAAGTGATTAGCAGATACAATAGAATTCCTATCAAGATCCCACTGACATTTTCCACAGAAGTAGAATAAATAATCCTAAAACTTATATAGAACCACAAAAGATTCCCAAATAGCCAAAGCAATCTTGGGAAAGAGCAACAAAGCAAATTATCATGCTCCCTGATTTCAAACTATATTATACAGTGATAAGAATGAAAACAAAATCCTATTTATAGATCAATGGAACAGAATCAGGAGCCAGAAATAAACTCACACATATATAGTTAATTGAAACTTGACAAGGGAGCCAAGAATACACAATGAGGAAGGTAATGTTTTCAGTAAATGATGTTGGAAAAGCTGGATATCCACAAGCAAAAAAAATGAAATTACTATATTAAACCACTGATGAAAATTAACTCTAGATAAAGTAAAGACTTAAATCAACTATACCAAATAAGAAGCTTCTACAGAAAATTAACAAAATGAAAAGGCAACCCATAGAATGAAAGAAAATATTAGCAAACCATAGATCAGATATGGGATATATATATAATGTATATTTTACATGGATTATACACATATATTGTACAACCTATATAACTCAATAGTAAAAATCAATCCAATGAAAAATGGACAAAGATCTCAACAGACATTATTCTGAAGAATACATACACGTGGCCAATTGGTACTCAAAATAACTAATCATCAGGTATATGCAAATCAAACTACAATGAAATATCTCATATCTGTTAAAATGGACTTTATCAGAAAGACAGGAGATAACAATTGTTGGTGCGAATGTGGAGGGAAGGGGACACATATACTTTAGAAGGGAACATATACTTTAGTTTGGGAGTACTTTAAAAGTTAATATATATTAAAGGAAATGAAATCAGTATCTTGAAGAAATATCTGTATTCTCAATTTCATTATAGCTTTATTCACAATAGCTAACATTTAGAAACAACCTAAGAGACCACTGATAGATGAATGGATAAGGAAGATGTGACATAGACAGATAGATAGATAGATAGATAGATAGATAGATAGATAGATAGATAGAATGGAATATATATTATTCAACCATGAGAAAAAAGAAAATCTTGCTATTCACAACAATATGGTTGAAGCTAGAGGACAATATGTTAAGTGTAATAAGCCAGAGACAGACAAATACTTCATGATACAATTTATATATGAACTCAAAAAAGAAAAAAGAAAACATCAAATTCGTAGAAGCGGAGAGTAGAATGGTAATTACCAGAGGCTAGTGTGGATGGGGGAAATAGGGAGATGCTTGTCTAAGCATGTAAGACTTCAGTTATAAGATAAATAATTCTGGAGATCTAATGCACTGCGTGATAAGATAAGAATCAAAGTAAATAACGGTAAACCATAATCAAATAACAAAGGAAGTCATCAAGAGAGGAGGGGATTGAAAAAACCAGATGCAAAAGAGAAGACAATTAGCCACATGTAAGGAAGTGTTCACCTATTAATAATTCTTTTAAATATAAATCATCTAAACTTACCTATTAAAAGGAATAGAGTACCTGAATGATTTAAAATATAATAACCAAGAACTCACTTTAGATTTAAAGGCACAGTAGGCCTTTAGGTCAATTAACGGAATAAGATTTTTCATGAAAATGGCAACAAAAGAATGATGGAGTGACTACACTTCTATCAGAAAAAAAGAACTTACTTTATCTAAAAGTGTCTCTAGAGACAAAGAAGATCATTATATAACAATAAAGAGTCCATTCATCAGGAAGATTGTAACAATTTTCAACATATGTGAAACCAACATTGGAATTCATAAATGTGTAAAGTGATACAGACAGATCAGAAGAGGAGAAATTGACAGCAATAGAGTAATATTAAGAGACTTTAATATCTCACATCGAATAATAAATACAACACAGAGATAGAAATTCAAGAAAGAAGCTATAGATTTGAACCACAATAGAAATATTTTATGGACCTCTTAGATATATATGGAATTTTCCACTTAACAGGAGAAGAATACATTCTACTCACAGGAAAGATTGTATGCAGTGTCTTTTTCAATCATTATGGGGTAAAACTAGAAATCAGTAACAGCAAAGAGAATGGGAAAATTCACAAATACATGGAAAGAAAACACACTCTCAAGCAGCAATTGAGTCAAATTGGAAAATGCAAGAGAATTTTTAAAAATATCTTGAGACAAATGAAAACAAAAACACACTGTAACAGAACTCAGAGGTGTTGCAAAAGCAGTGCAAAGGATGAAGTTTTTACTGATAAATGCCTGCATTAAAATAGAAAATCAGGAAGCCCAGGTGGCTCAGTTAAGTATTCAACTTTTGATTTCAGCTCAGATCATGATCTCACGATTGGGTTCTTGAAATCAAGCCTCACATTAAGGCTCTGCGCTGAGAGCACGGAACTTGCTTGGGATTCTCTCTCTCTCTTTCTCTCTGTCTCTACCTCTAACTCTCTCTCTACCCCCCTCTCTCTCTACCTCTTCCCTACTTGCATGTGTGAACGTGTGTGTGTGTGTGTGTGTGTGGTGTGTGTGTGTGGTCTCTCACAAAATAAACAAGAAAATTTAGCTTAATGTAGCAGATTGAATATAAACAACCTAAATTTATAGCTCAAGGACCTAGAAAAAGAACAAACTAAGCACAAATTTAGAAAAAGGGAGGAAATACTGAAGATTAGAGCAGAAATAAATCAAATAATGTGTAAGAAAACACCCTATTCTATCATTTCACTAACACTATTCTGTTTTCTCAAATTTATATGTGTGTCGCATTCCGTTTGCTTTTCTTTTTCTAATGATTGATTTTCATTCTTTATTCTTTTCTATGATATCTATATAACAGTAAAAATTTCCTCTCGACTATGTTATTATCACCTCACAAAATTTTATTTAAAATATTATTTCATGATGTGGTTTCAACTTAGCTTGGGCAAACCATGCAGTATTTAATATATAGTAGCAGAATATTTACTATTGAAGCTTGAAAAGATGTGAGTTCTTTGTGTGCAATCTTTCATTTATGCATGTGAGAGGGTTTTCTTTTTTTAATATTTTTACATTGTAGTACTTGTTTTCCTTGTTGGGGTGTTTGCTTATTCAATACATTCC
>NC_043702.1:152064463-152100426 GCF_006229205.1 Suricata suricatta | reverse complement strand
ATTAAATTAAATTAAATTAAATTAAAAAATAAAATATTATTTCAGCTCAGGTCATGATCCTGTGGTCCGGGAGTTCAAGCCCCTCATTGCCCAGAGCCTGGAACCTGATTGAAATTCTGTGTCTCCCTCTCTCTCTTACTCTCTTCTGTTCATGCTTTGTCTCACACTCTCTCTCAAAAATAAATAAACTTTTTAAAAAAATATATTGTAAATAAATAAGATTATATATTTTAGTCCTTATGCTGAGTATTTAGTATTACAAGTATCCCAATTTCAGTGTACTAGGGACCCCAAGTGAAGGAATGAAATTACCGATTATGAAAAAATGAAATGCTCATATTTCTCTTTTGATTTCTTGATCTGTGGGTTATTTAATAAATAAAGCTAAACTTTGTGAAGACCTTGAAAATGATAGAAATCTTTTTCATTGTTTCCAGTCAAGCTACACATGTTTTGTGGAATCATCATTTTGGTCATTGAACATGAATGAATCTGTTGATCTGTGTCATACTCACTGAACTCCATGTATCCATATGGTTTAAAGCACCCAAATCTGGTGACAAACATTTCAGATTCTCAGAGTTGTGGTAGGTATGGTGGCAGATTCTCTAAGATCGTCACCTGATCTGAGACACTCCAATTAGTTAACTGAGCGCTGGGGTTGCTTAGGAGACCCTGAGTCGGCAACATTTAAAGCAGGTGCCTGGAAAGGACCCATTGCCAGTGCAGCTCGGACATGCTGTAGGACTCCAGATCCGTTAGACAAACAAATGCCCAATAATTTCCTAGAAGGGATTCTGGGTGTTCTAAATCTTGCTTTGTTCGAAAAAAAAAGTTATATACTGTCTTGATTTAATATCTTTGTAGCTTATTTTTGCCCTTACAAGAATTTGAAAGATTTGGATTTTTCCAGGTTTTCATTTATAAGTGACTCCTTATTTTTATATTGTTATATTGAATCTTTATTAAAATGTTTATGTATATGTTTATCTTTTCCTTGTACTTTCTCCCTTTCAGAAACATGTTCAAAATCAGAGATAACACTTGAAAATGGATTTTTTTCTGAATCTGAACATACATATTCTTTAAACACGGAAACACAGTATCAGTGTAAACCAGGATATGTAACACGAGATGGTAAAACTTCAGTAACGATTACATGTCTGAAAAGTGGATGGTCACCTCAACCCACATGTATCAGTGAGTAATTTATTATGTTCATATTCATGATCCTGATGACTGTTGAACAAAAGTTTACTCTAAGTTAATTCTTTTCTTGTGGGAGGGGCTGATGTGGTTCCCATTTGAAAAGATGAATGAAAAGGTGTAATTTTTTACCTCCTTAGAGTAATCACTCATAGAGTGTAATACCAGGACATCTTTCAGTTTGCATTATTTTCCACTTTAAGACATCCTGTGATTTGGAAACTAGTTAGGGAGCCTTATGTGTCTTCTCCTAGAAACTCACGTATTTGTGGCTTGGTGCCTAGGTGATCAGACTTTGATGTCAGAATCTTTGTTGCTAGACATGCAAGTTATGTTTGTAAGTGAAGATTTGGGTCCATAGTGCAGAATTTTAATTTGACCTGTAGAGTTTTTATGTTTGACAATCCAGGGTAAGTCCACTTTTAAAACATCTGCCTTAAAAAATCTTCATAAACATCTAGTTAGTAGAGACAGAAATGCTTCTAGATAGCACCAAAATAGCTCTGTGGAAAGATTTTCCTGTTCGTAGATGTCTATGAAGATTTTCTATTAACATTTCCTCAGTTTATCTTATACTCCGAAGCTAGGCAGTGATATTTTTGAACTGATGATAAGCATATTCAGTTTAAGTGAAGTGGATATTTTAATATTCATTTCTACTGTTTGCATTTCCTTATTTTTTTCTTTTTTTTTAATTTTTAAACATTTTATTTATTTTTGAGAGACAGAGAAAGAGAGAGAGCATGCGCATGAGCAGGGGTGGAGCAGAGAGAGAGGGACACACAGAATCCAAAGCAGGCTCCGGGCCCTGAGCCATTCCAGACAGAGCTCGATGTGGGGCTTGAACCCACAAACAATGAAATAATGACCTGAGCAGAAGTCGAAGCTTAACCGACTGAGCTACCCAGGTGCCTCACCTTATTTTGTTTTCAATTTCCATGCTCACTATGAACAAGAGCCACAGAAAAAATGATAAAAGTGGCTCTTATAGCAAAGCCATCTTATATTAATACAACTCTGTCTCTGTCTCTGTCGTCCCTGTCTCTCTCTGTTTTCACTGGTATAGGTTTACTTTATGTTTTAAACCTTTAAGGTAGCTGGCTACATAAAGCAGTATAAAAATTGAGATGAATTTGTTAAATCTTTATTAATATACTATTAGCAAAAATTAAAACTCTTAACTTTTTACTGTTATCTCTCCATTCAATCTTGGTGAGTTTAAAAAATATACAGCCATTATGCAAATATTTGAGGAAGTAAATCAGCATGGGAGCTTTAGAAATTATTACATTTTAAAGTAGTTTTATAGAATGATTAAAAATGTACTTGCATTTTTGAAAACCAATCGATTCAACTAATCCATATTTCTCTGGCATATTTGTCACATTGTTAATCAGTCTGGCACCTTAGTTCGCAAAATCCTATTCTGCTTTGCTAGAAAAAGTATGATACATCTGTAATGGCCTATTTTGTTACAGGCATGGCATAAACATGTAAGTATACCTGATTGAGAAAAGTGTTCTTAGAAAAAATTTCAGACTATTTAAGTGATAAGGAAAATGCAATGTAGAAACATTTTTTCATTTTGAGTAACTTTCAAGACAATGATTTACCCCTGGTATTCTTAGATTATTTTAACAAGATACTGAATTTACTAGCACATACTAAATGATTAAGCTTATTTTACCTCCTGGGGATGAAACTTAATTACACCGTCCATTAAATAATATTAGAAATGAAATCTAAATTCTGTTATATATCAGAATCTTGTGACATGCCAGTATTTGAGAATGCCAAAGCCAAAAGCAATGGCACGTGGTTTAAACTCAATGACAAGTTGAACTATGAATGCCATGATGGATACGAAAGCCAAGATGGCTGCGCAGGTTCAATAGTGTGTGGTAATGATGGTTGGTCTCATAAACCAGTATGTTATTACAAGTACCATTTTTCCAGATTTTTTTCAGGATTAACAAAATAAACAAAACCTGTGTAATATAGTTCAATTTGAACAAATTTGCATTATTAAAGTCATTTTCGGGTCACCTAGGGGGCTCAGTGGGTTGAAACTCGGAGTTCAGCTCAGGTCATGATCTCGCAGTTCACTGGTTTGAGACCCAGTGTAGGGCTCAATGGTGACAGTTCAGAGCCTGGAGCCTGCTTCCGATTCTGTGTCTCCCTCAATCTTTGCCCCCCCCACTCACACTCTGTCTCTCTCTGTCTCTCTCTCTCTCTCTGTCTCTCTCTCTGTCTCTCTCTCTCTCTCTCTCTCAAAAACAAACACAAAAAATAAATAAAGTAATAAAGTGATTATTAAGGAGTAATGATTAAAATCAAGGTGTCTATAAAAATGGAAACATATTCCATGCTCATGGAATGGAAGAATAAATACTGTTAAAATGTCAATACTACCCAAAGCAATCTACACATTCAATGCAATCCCAATCAAAATTGCACCAAAATTCTTCTCAAAGCTAGAACACAAATTCCTAAAATTTGTATGGAACCACAAAAGACCCAAATATCCAAAGTAATATTGAAGAAGAAAACCAAAATGGGAGGCCTCACAGTTCCAGACTTTAGCCTCTACTATAAAGCTATCATCACCAAAACAGTATGGTATTGGCACAAGAACAGACATACAGACCAATGGAATAGAATAGAGAACCCAGAATTGGACCCACAAATGTATGGCCCATTAGTCTTTGATAAAGCAGGAAAGAGTATCCAATGGGAAAAAGACAGCCTTTTTAACAGATGGTGTTAGGAGAACTGGACAGCAACATGCAGAAGAATGAAACTAGACCACTTTCTTACATCATACACAAAAATAAACTCAAAATGGCTGAAGGACCTGAATGTGAGACAGGAAACCCTCGAAGAGAAAGTAGGAAACAACCTCCTTGACCTCAGCTGCAGTAATTTCTTGCTTGATACACACCCAAACGCAAGGGAATCAAGAGCAAAAATGACCTATTGGGACCTCATCAAGATAAACACCTTCTGCACTGCAAAGGAAACAATCAAAAAAACTAATAGGCAACCTATGGAATGAGAAAAGATAGTTGAAAATGACATATTGGAAAAAGGGCTGGTAACCAAAATATATAAGGAACTCACCAAACTCCACACCCGAAAAGCAAATAACTCAGTGAAGAAATGGGCAGAAGACATGAACAGACACTTCTCCAAAGAAGACATCCAGATGGCCAATAAACACACGAAATGATGCTCAGCATCACTCATCATCAGAGAAATACAAATCAAAACCACACTGAGATACCTCTTCATGCCAGTCAGAGTGGCTAAAATGAACAAATCAAGAGACTATAGATGCTGGCGAGGGTGTAGAGAAATGTATAGGTTTAATAAGAATAGATAATTGTATATTATATAAGTATATAAGTATGCCTAGCTATTTGGCCTTGAACATGTTTATTTTGTTTCATTTTTCTGTTTGATTTCTTTACTAATACAGTATAAAATATAATATAATATAATATAACTATTATATATATTAAGCATTTTAATAGTTTCCTAGAAACTATTCAAAATGTCTTCTGTGTGTTCTGGTTCTGCAGAACTTATATTTCATTAAACTTATATTTACATTAAACATAATACCAGTTCTTATTTGAATGCAATTTTAAAACTGTAGCATCAGGGTTTTTTTTAATGTGAGAGAATACTTTTGTGTTTTGGGAGTCAAAATAATAAAATATTTACTTTATAAATGTCAGTTATAAAATCAGATCCAGTATAATCAAGTTGACCATACAAATACATTTTCAGGATACACTTATTGCTTTTCAATGCCTTAATATTTCTCAGGGTCCATGATGAATTTAGAAGGTATATAAAACCTAGTATGTAATATTTTCTGTTGCTTCTCTGTATAGGCAGTATCCAACACTTCATTTTCATAAGACACTTATAAAATTTATTTTGGCAATGATTAATTATATATTCTTACTAAATTATTTGAATTTTTTGTAGAAATAGATTGCGAGATTCCTGAAATAGAATATAACTTAAATACTGAGCCCAAAAACGACAGTTATACATTTGGAGATGTGTTGAAATTCTCCTGCAGAGATGGACTTAAAAGAGTTGGACCTGATTCGGTTCAGTGTTACGACTTTGGATGGTCCCCTGATCTTCCAACATGTAAAGGTGAATATTTATCTTCCAATTGATAAAACAAGAAATAGGATTTTTAATAACAACATTTCTAATTTTAAATTATTACTCTTAATTTTCTGTTGGCTTCAAGTGTGGGTGTCTGTAATCTAATACATTAAGCCAGGACATGTGTGGGATAATAGATGTCTTAGCTTTTCTTTTTCAAGAAATTAATCTCCACTTGTTTCTTCATCTATGTACTGGCAGTAACCAAGGATACCTATACAGTGTCTTACCCGTTTGTTACTTTTCCTTTTGACTACAATTCCACTGTTAAAATTAAGCACTTTGTATGGCATGGGACTTACCTCAACTTTCACAGGTGTCTAAACAATATTTTAAAAATTTATAGTTAATTCACTCAATTCAATCTCATGTATGGCTTAATCAAAGTTAAAGTATGTTGATAAAATGCTAGCCTCAAATGATGGCACCTTTTTCAAACTGGTTTGATAAAATGTTTCCATGGTATACAAATCTTGTTAACATTTAAATAAGCATATTTATTAATTAGTTTGCATACATCTTTAGAATATCTAAATTATTAAGCATGTTTTCTGGATTTAAATATACTTCCAATATACTAGGTCAGTGGAAGTAATAGAACTGGGTTGGGGTGCCTGGGTGTCTCAGTCAGTGAAGCATCTGATTCTTGACTTCTGCTCAGGTCGTGATCCCTGGGTCATGGGATTGAACCCCATGTTGGGTTCCATGCTGAACCTAGAGCCTGCTTAAGCTTCTCTCCATTCTCTCTCTCTCTTTCTCACTCACTCTCTTTCTCTCTCTCTCCCCCTTTGCCCCTCTCCCCCACTCATCCTGTCCCTCTTGGCTTAAAATAAAAATTTTGGTATAAGAACAGAGAAACATGTTTCTAGTATGAGCACCATTTGTTTTTCATTGTTTAAGAATGCTACAATAAATTACACTATAAATTATATAATTAATTAAATAAAAAATTTCCTTTTTTCTAGTTTTTAAGTTGCAAAATAGATAATTTGACCATTATTTACACAGTATTTCTCCTGTAGAACAAACACAGCGGTGTTCTCCACCTCCTCAACTCCTTAATGGGAAAGTTAAAGAAACACAGAGAGAAAACTATGAACACAATGAATTAGTGGAATATGTGTGTAATCCTAGATTTCTGCTGAAGGGTTTTAATAAAATTCAGTGTGTTGATGGACGATGGACAGACTTGCCGATTTGTATTGGTAATGTATAAAAATATTAATATCTAAGTAAAGCAACCATTTGTATTTATATAAGCATACAAATTGTATTTTGTAAATAAGCATATTTTTCTGAACTTTTCACAGAGGTGGAGAGTACATGTGGAGAGGTACCTAATCTTGATTACGGCTACACTGTTGAGACTTCTAACCCTCCCTACCACCATGGAGAGTCAGTGGAGTTCAGTTGCAGAGAAGAATTCACCATGATTGGAAACAAATCAGTTACATGCAAAAGTGGAGTATGGATCCAACTTCCTCAGTGCATTGGTGAGAAGACACTTCTCAACTAGACAGTCAGTGAAATGTAATGTTTATATTATAAAAATGATATTTGCAAACATAGTTTTTAAATTTAGATATATACTTGAAAATGTCAGGTCTTAAATTATAATGATTGCTTATATTCTGCAAAGGAAAAATATAAACTCGGAAGAGAGTTTTGTCACCCTTTTGATCCCTGATTTAACATTGTTTTTAAGTGTGAAGCTAAATTTTACTTACAGTTATTCATATGATTTAAATCTGAGTATTAATTTCCAGGAAAATAGAACCATATTTGCAAAGATCTCATTTTTGTTTTACGTGGCAGGCCCTGGAAAACAGATAACGTTAAGAAAATACCCACTTGCTACATCCCTATAGGAATCTTGCCTCTCTCAAAACTTCTAATGATTTCTCAGTCTGTTTCAAATGGGCAACAAGAAGGTAATGTCCCAAAGGATAGATGAGCTGCAGACCCTCTCTGTTAGGAGTATAAGTGAGGGAAGCAGTCAGGGTGGGGCCAGGAAACAAACCTGACTGGTGGACTTTACTCTGCCTGATGTATGTGCATCATCCTGACCTTTGGATGATCATGTCTTTAATGAGTACCTGGGAAAATATTGAGGGCCCCTTTCATTTTTCCCTTAGAATGAGTTCTTTCCTAGAGTTTTCCTGGGTCCTACATTCAAAGAGAGCCCTGGATGTTCAAGCTTACTTATCCACCAGATTTCTAGACATTAATTGTTCCAAGGAGAAGGTGGGGCTTAGGCTCATGTTCCATGAGAATAGAGATGTACACCTGTTTTGTTCATGAGGTATTATTCCCCATATCCCAAAGATTGGTAACACAAAGCAGGCATTAAAGAGGAGTTTGTTCAATGAACCATGAAGTTTTGTTCCTTATTAATCCTTACATTTTTGCTAAACACATTCCCATGACAAGTATGGCCAGTCCTTCAAGACCAAATTTCATCTTTGTCCTCTTCTATCTTCACAAATGATTTCCCTCGTTTTATATCAGGGAAAACCCAAGGTTGTAACAGGCATGAAAACTCTAAACCTTTCATTCTTATACTAAAACTTCTGTTTCATTGACTATACTCTTTAGATCTCAGAGTTTGCCTTCCTAAGGTCAATTTTCTACCTGTATTCAAGTTTAACATAATCCCCTTTTAGCCATCCTAGACCTCACTCCAATTTTCTCCTCTCAATGTTTATTTTGCATTTCCAGCTAGTCTACTTTTTCACTCTTCTCAAAATGTTTATTTTCTTCTAAGAAACAGGGAAATTCTTTCAGAAACTAATCAATCATAGGATCATGACAACACCCATCACCATCCAGTTGGACTACAGATCAGATACTATCACCTGAAGAACACCTTGTTTTGCCTCCCTCAACACTGAGGACAAGCCCTAAAAACAGAATTAATTTTCAGCCCCCAGTGTGTTTTGAATTATTCCCCTTGGTTTTATTTTTTTATTGTATTACAAAATCATTACTTCTTTGCCTAATTATTAAAAAATCATGAACAAAGACCTACATCAACTGATATTTTATCCAAAGTACTCCTTTCTGCATTGTGTTTTTGAAGTATGTAGTTGTATAAAAAGTTGTTATATTAGAGTCAACATAATTTGCTATTATAGTATTATTGAATTATAGATTGACCTATATATAAAATAGTTTTTCAAAGATTGGAAGACTGTATATAGCAAACAAGTTGTGACTTGAAGCCCCCAATATCTTAGTCCAAGGATTTGTCCCTATTTTTTAGCGATCATACAAAAGATTTGCTTAAGTACTCACATTTTATATAATATATCATATGTACTTACTGAATTACTATAAGTGAAAAAAATATTTACTTTTTTAAAAAATATACTTAAACTAGCAACTTTAATAATTCTATTTCCACAGATAAAAAAGAGACCAAATTTAATCAGGTGGTGACTATTCAGTGTGTAGATCATTCAAAAAATGAGCCTCTTACACTTTCCTAATCCCCAATGTGTAGAATATATTTATGACAGACAGTTTCTCTGAAATTTCAAGAAATGTATACAGGACTTATTTTCAGACATAATAAATAGTCCATCACATGCAATATGATCAGGAATAACTTGGTTGTGGGATTTATGGACATAAATTCTAAATTCATTATTCTATTGATGGAGTCTAAGCTATTTTTTATATTAGTTGCTTTGATTTTTATAAGTAATCTTTTCAAAACAATATTTTCATTTTATAGCAACGAATGAACTTGAGAAGTGTAAATATAACTTAAGTATACCTGAGGTAAATCGATTAAATAAGACCGAATTTGATCATAACGAGAACATAAGTTACAGATGTAAAGGAAAATCAGAACGGAAACACTCAACGTGCATAAATGGAAGATGGGATCCTAAACTAAGCTGCACAGGTAAGCTCTTGTTTATGGTATTTTCAAAATTATATTCTATTTCTTTCTAACTTGCTAAAGCAGTATTTCGGCATCTTTTTAAAAAGTTTAGCTATTTATTATTACAAATAACTTTTAAGCTTAAAGGGAATTTAGAAACTAAACAAAACATCATTTCTAAGTGTTAATTGCATCAGCGCTTTAGTCAGCTATGAAACCACCACCCAGAAACTCGATGGCCTTACCTTAACATCCAGTCGGGTATCTTTAAGAATTAAGGATTTGGTTTTCTTTGAGGCAGAGGAGAGCACAAAGATGGCATCTCCTGGTCCACGTTCCCTGAGAACACCTCGGTGGCCTCCAGATGTGCGGCAAATCTGAAATTCGTCCCTCAAGCTAAGGTTCTAAGACAAATAACTAGGCCTTTTTTCCCAAAAGTCTGGGCGTGTGTTTCAGGCAGCTGTGTAGCGCCCTGGAGGTAGCGGCCCACCAAGCATTCTGTCTCCGATTCTTCCAGTCCTGTGCGCCCCAGAAATGCAAGCCCCCCTGGCCACTAGAGTCTGGGGGTCAAGGAGTGTCCAGTGCATTCTCCTGCCTCCAGCTTTAGGGAGGCAGGAGAATGCAGGGCTGAGGCAAGCTCACCGGCTCTGCTGAAGCCACAGGAGAGCGCTGGGCTGGAGCGCACCCACCGGTGCCATCAAGTTAGAAGGAAAGTGTAGAAATGGCACCTGCCAGCCCCTCCATCCTGGAAAGAGTCCCAACAGACGCCGCCCCTCAAGCAGATGCTTTAAGATGAGCAAATGAATCTCCTCATATGTCTAGGTATTTCTCAAACTCTTCTTTCGCATAGGTCCCCTGGGGTAGTAAGTCTGGGTGCAGGCTCTTTAAGAAATGTATCCCTTTTGACGCCTGGATGGCTCAGTGTGTTAATCATCCGACTTTCCACTCAGGTTATGATATCACAGTTTGTGAGTCTGACCCCCGCGTTGGGCTCTGTGTGGGCAGCTCAGAGCCTGGAGCCTGTCTTTAGAGTCTGTGTCTCCCTCTCTCTCTGCCCTTCTGCCACTCAAGCTCTCTCTCTCTCAAAAATAAACAAACATTAAAAAACATTTTTTAAAGAAAAGCATCTCAGTTCTCTACAGTCCTTTGGATCTTCAGGATGTGAGCCCTGTGAGTTTTCAAGCCGAATATTTCAGGGGCTCATCTTCCTGTTGCAGATCCCAGGGTTTGGGCTGCTAATGTGGGGAACAAACCTCTCACTCCTCAGGGAGACGCTCTGGATCAGTGAGATCCCTCCTGAATGGGGGTGGCCCTGCCAGGGCTGGGGGTTGTTCCCTGCTGTGCTCCTGACTCTGCTACCCACCTCCCTGTGGCCCTCCTGCTGTGTGTTGTGCAGCAGCTCGCCAGCTGGGGTTCAGGTCTTTCCCGTGGATATTGTTGCGCATGTACCTGCAGATCCAGTGTGTCTGTGGGAGGAGAGGAATTCGGGGTCTTTTCCTGCGTTTGCCCTCCCACTTGGTTTGTGCAAATTGATTTTATAGTCTGACACTCGACTAAGCTGTATTTTTCACTTTAGGTATTGTTTCGTAGGTCTGAGGCAACTTTGTGTAAGCAATTATATCAATGCTACTACAAGATTTTATTTTTGCCACTCTTTTTTATTTTTATTTTTTATCGTACTGGTTAGGACCTCCAGTAAACAGTTGTAAGGAAGTGATGAGAACACACATTGCTGTCCTGTTCCTGACCACAGAGAGAGGGTATTTGACATTGTACCACAATTATGTCAATTTAGAATTTTTATAGATGCCCTTTATCTCTTTAAGGAAACTACTCCCACTATTCTTATTTAGCTGAGTGAGAAAATTTTTCATCAACCAATGTTGGATATTTTTAAATACTTTTTAAGTATCTTTGATAGATAATCTAGTTTTCTTAACTCTGTTAATATAGTGAATTATATATGTAACTTTTTGAATGTTGACCAAATCTCTCATTTCTATGTTAACTCTATTGTATTCTCATATACTCGATTTACTGACAGGTTTAAGAAGTGTTGTGCCTTTGCTCACAGGGGATATTAATCTATACATGTTTTTTCTTTTAATGCCTCTCCCAAGTGTTGTTATCAATATTAGTTATCAATATTACTGTGGCCTCATAAAACAAAATGACATATATATACACATATATAAATATATATGTAATTACACTTATTATTTTATTATTTTTACCTTAAATGATTGATAGCATTTACATGCAAAATCATTTGATATATATTTGGTTTTTTGGAAGTTTTCTTGATGAAGAATTCAATTTCTTTAAGAATTAGTGAAATAATCTGATTTTCTTATTGTCTTTTATCAATGAAAGGAAGCTGTATTTTTCAAGAAATCTCTTATTTATCCAGTTAATTGATGTATAATTATTTCTAATGTTCTCTTCATATTCTATTTTCCTTTTAATTATGTAGTTTCTTTGCTGATACCACTTCTTTTGTTCTTAATATTGATACTCTAATATTTTATCTTGATTGTTCTTCTGGATTTTTTTCTTCAGGTTAATTAATATTTCCACATAACCATTTTAACACTTGATTTTCTCCATTTACTCTGTCCTATTTTTTAGCCTTTTAGCACTCACTATTTTTTCTATTTTGTCTTTTTTGTCTTTCTCAATTTTCTCACTTCTGTAGGCTTAACTTTTTTGTTTCTAATTACTATGGTTTTAATTTACTTTTTCTCTTTCTTAAGGTAGAAAACTAAAACTTGGATTTAAACTATTCAACTTTTTTAAAGATTAACTTCATTTTTCCTTCTAAAACTTTTGCAGCAGCCTCAAAATTTTTATATATATTTCATTTTCATTGAATTCTATGAAATGTTTCCTAATATTGCTTGTGGTTTCTTCTTTGACCTGTCTGTTATTGAATATTTTGTCTCTTAATTTCCAAATATTCATTTTTTCCTAAATACATTTATTTTCTTTTATCAACATCATTGTGGTATGATTGTCATACAAAGATCTATAAAAAATACAGAATAATTTTTAAAATAGAGATATAAAATAAAATACAAGTAATAAAGTAAAATGCAAAAAATACAAACACACTTTTTAAAAATCATAAACAGAGGATTGGCAGAACAATGATTCTGGCTTTAGGGACAATTAGTTGCAAGACCAACCTCTGGCAAAATGTATCAAGATGAAGTACAAATTAAGATTATTAGGACAAAAATTGTTAAACAGCACATATAGATGAAAATAAATCTCTCTATATATATTTATATATAGATCTATATATTGAAAAAATATGCCAAATTTTTCAAAACAGAAATAAGAAAAAATATTTTTATTGAATATAAAATACTCCCACATCTATCTAAAGATAGAAACAGAAAATATGATAGGGAGCCTGAGTGTCTCAGTCGGTTAATTGCCTGACTTTGACCCAGGTCATGATCTCACGGTTTAGCTCATAGCTCTGAGCCTTGAGCCTGCTTGGGATTCTGTGTCTTCTTCTCTCATTACCCCTCCCCTGCTTGCACTCTGTCTCACTCTCTCTCAAAATAAATAAACATTAAAGAAATTTGTTTTAAATAAAAAAAAGAAATAGAAAATATGACAATATTAGTCAGCATGAATAAATTATATTCAGTCAACTATTTCTGTGAATTGAATACAAAATACCAGATAACTGAAAGGACTCACAAGACTTCCCAGTGTACACTCACTTACGGTCTTTAAGAATACAAACTTATGGCAGGGGAGAAAACAAAACCAAGGTACCAGAGAGAGGTCCTAAAGCCTCCAGGTAGAGTCATCCAGAGTCTTCCCTCAGCTGAACAGGACATGCTTTGTCTTCAGATTATGAACTGCCACAGTACCCATGAGGTATCTCTGCTTAATGGGAGCTCAAAGTCAAGTCTGCAAAGAAATCTTGTATACCTTGCTGGTCATAGAACTAAAGTCAGGCTAATCCATTAAACAGGGTGCATTTCACCAGTCCGTCTACCTCTAAACAGTATCAGGAAGCTAGTAAACTGTGTCTCTAGAGAGTTTTGAACTTTAAACAACACACTGTAAATCACTAGTGGCCATATCTAATTCATATCTTGGCCAGATACTGTATCAGATAATTCATCATAAAGTACATGTAATTCTTCCTTTGGCTAATTATTTTCCATTCCACATCTTGTAAAGGTTTTAATCCAATCACCATACATTTGATTATGGATAGCTATAAAAAAGATCCTAATGTCTATATTTATTTAGTGCCTGTTACAAGTAGACAATTCAGTTAGTACTTAGTAATGGTTAGAAATAATTAAAATGAGTTTTACATAAATTATGTAGGATTTATCACAGAAGGAATGAAAGGCAAATACTACCATTAAGTCCATGAGAATATAAACCACATGCATTAATGTGCTTTAAAACCTGAAGAGTATAACATATTTAAACATAATGTTATTACTTGATCACCTATGACACATTATTATTGGGTTTTCTATTTAATTTTCTTTTTATTATTTTCAACTTATGATTTTAATGAAGATATGTAATTTTAACATTTGTAGAAGTACAGATGCAGTCATGCCCACCTCCACCTCAGATTCCCAATGCTCAGAATATGGCAACGACAATAAATTATCAGGATGGAGAAAAAGTATCTGTTGTCTGTCAAGACGATTATATGATTCAGGATGGAGACGAACTCGTGTGCAAAGATGGACAATGGCAGTCCATACCACACTGTGTTGGTCAGTAATCATCACTTGCTTTATAACATTCTTTCAAATGAGGTTAATACTCCCCTGTGCTTTGTGTAGATGAACAAGATAAGGACCTTTCTCTATATCTACTTCACTTTGTCTTGAAACAGTAAATTACATTCTAAGTATACAAATCACTCAGTATTCTTTCACTTCTAGTGTGAAATGAACAGACAAAAACTTCAGGTTCCTGGTATGAATACCATAGAAAATTTCTATTTATGCCTGTTTCACTCCTCATGATGAGCAGGACTAGAATGAAGGGGCAGAGTGAACAAGCAGATACTAGTGTAGATTTGATGGAGACATATGCGCTTGCAAGTTTTAAGTGTTTTTCAGTTGTTCGGTAGTTTAATATGTTCAAATTATCCTTCTTTTAAAATCTCAACTAGTATTTGATTGCTCTTTTTATTTAAACCTTGTATCCATCCTTGCCCTTTTGATCTCTGTTCTTGATACAGAAAAAACCCCATGCCCTCAACCACCTCAGATAGAACATGGAACCATCAAATCATCTAAATTTTCAAGAAAAATGGACGAAACCTTGAAACCTGAGCTCTATGCACATGGCACCAAATTAAATTACGCTTGTGAGGATGGTTTCAGGATATCTGGAAACGATGAGATAATGTGTCACATGGGAAATTGGAGTTCTCCACCTCGGTGTGTAGGTGAGGACAGTATGCAAACCACAGTTCTGTTTTTGATAGAATCCATTAGACATAATTAGTTGTCATCAGAGTCATGACAAAGAATCCTTTAGGTTCTAAATATATAAACTCATTTATACCTAAAGACCTAAAATCATTTATATATTTATGTACTATCCTCTTTTTGTTAATTTCAGTGATTCATTACAGACTCACTTTGAATTCTGGCCATTGTTTAGTGAAAACTAGATGTGTATGCAATTAAACCTACCTATTCACATTCCTTTCCCTTTTATAGAACTTGTACTGTTAGCTTTGCCAAGAGTTTTTAAAAAAATTTGTCTGGTTTTTCCTATAATGTCGTTTCTGAGTTCTTACAATATATGGTACTTAAGATGATTCTCAGTGCTCTTCTTTTTATTATTCACTAATGGTTTGAGAAACACTGATGATCTCTTTCATAAATGTATTGAAATTTTTATTATTTTATTATTTCATTTTTATTATTTTTTAGTTTAAATTCCAATTAGCTAACATGCAGTGTAATATTAGTTTCACGTTGGGGTGCCTGCGTGGCTCAGTCAGTTAAGTGTCCAGCTTTGGCTCAGGTCATGACCTCACGGTTTGTGGGTTTGAGCCCTGAGTTGGGTTCTGTGCTGACAGCTATCTCAGAGGTTGGAGCCTGCTTCAGATTCTGTAGCTCCCTCTCTCTCTGACCCTCCCCTACTCACACTGTCTCTCTCTGTCTCTCTAAATAAATTTTAAAGAAACATTAAAATTTTGAAAAAAAATATTAGTTTCACATGTAGAATGGTGATTCAACACTTCCATACAACACGTGGTGCTCAAAACAAGTGCCTCCTGAATCCACCTCACCTACTGAACCTGCTCTCTCACCGACCTCCCTTCGGGTAATTACATTGTTCTCTATAAGAGTATGTTTCTTGGTTTGCCTCTCTCTCTTTTTACCCACTTTGCTCATATGTTTTATTTTTAACTTCCACATATGAGTGTGTGTAGTCATGTTATTTGTCTTTCTCTGACTTACTTCACTTTGCAATATACTCTCTAGCTCCATCTGGGACATTCCAAATTACAAGATTTCATTCCTTTTATGGTGAGTGATAGTGCATTGTATATTTATACCACCTCTTCTTTATCCATTCATCTGTCGATGGACACTTGGGCTGCTGCCAGATCTCAGCTATTGTAAATAATGCTGCTGTAAACATCAAGGTACAGGTATCCCTTTGAAGTAGTAGTATTGTACTTTTTGGGTAAATATCTAGTAATGAAATCACAGGATCTAGTTCTATGGTTTAACTTTTTGAGGAATCTCCATACTTTTTTCATGGGTGGCTGCACCAGTTTGCATTCCCATATCAACCGTGAATGAGGGTTTTCCCTTCTCCACATCCTGTCCAACACTTGTTATTTCTTGTGTATTGATTTTAGCCTGACATGTATGAGGTGATATCTCATTGTAGTTTTGAACTGCATTTCCCTGATGATCAGTGATGCTGAGCATTCCTTTATGTGTCTCTTGGCAGCCCGTATGTCTTCTTTGGGTATATGTGTGTTCATGCCTTCTATACATTTTTAATTGGATTATACATTTTTTCAGTATTGAGTTTCAGAAGTTCTTTATATATTTCATTTACTACACCTTTATCATATATGTCATTTGCAAATATCTTCTTCCTTTCTGTAGGTTGCCTTTTAGTTTTGTTGATTGTTTCCTTCACTGTGCAGAAGCATTTTATTTTAATGTAGTCCCAATAGTTTATTTTTGCTTTTGGTTCCCTCACCTCAGGAAACCTATCTAGAAAGAAGTTGCTACAGCCAACAATGTATTGACATGTTTCGTTTCAAGTTCCTACTCAGGTTGCCAGTTGGATACACATCAAAATGATGTTTTAGGGAGTATTTGTGCACCTTCTCTGTGATATGAGTGCAAACCCTGCGTTATCATTTATTTTTCAAATAAAACTGCCAAATATGCCAACCAGTACATAAAGTTAAATTTCAAATCTAGTAAAACATGGAATCATTCTTCGTTTCTTTCTTTCTTTTTTAGGACTTCCTTGTGCCCCACCACATTTGATTCCACATGGTATTCCATCTCCTAAATCAGAAAGTTACCAATATGGAGAAGAAGTAACGTACCAATGCACCGAAGGTCTTGTGATTAATGGACCAGCAACTATAAAATGTTTAGGAGGAAAATGGTCCCATCAACCAGAATGCAAAAGTACAGTGTATTTGATGTTACTCTAAGGTTGATAAATATCCTTCATTCAGAGCATAAATAGTACAAATAGGAAACAAGGCAGTAAATCAAGGATTTAACAAGATATCTCTGGAAAGCTGCAGATAGTAGTAGAGAATCAGTAGCTGTAGTAATAATAAAAGTGTGACAGCATGAGCCCAATTATTTCACTTTCATGTCACTTTGTTTGCACATTAGACTTCCTGTGATACACATCGTCAGACTTCCCATCTCTTTTCCTGTATCAGGGCTGGTCCCTGCTCATCAATCTCATCTTTATTCAATTTACTGTTAGTTCCTCAGTTATCTCCTTGTAAGTATATAGTTTTCTGACATTTGACATGAACAAAGGTAACATATTTTCACAGAAGCAAAAAAAAAAAATACCTCTACATACATAATGTAGATGGATTGTATCAGCAAAAAAGAATTTGAATATAAGAATTGTGATCTCAAGCATTACACATATCCATATTTCTTCAGGCTTATGATGTCAAAATCTGCATGTTATACTTTGATAAACATAGGACTATTCAATGGAATTAAGAAAGACTTCTAACATATTTAAGTTCTAAGAAAAATTTTGCACAGTATTCGTGGGTTTGATATGTACATTTTATTCTACATTGTAATTATTAGTCATTATGTATTTTAAAATATTTACTGAAATAGTACATATTCTTTTTCTTTCAGACATGGATTGTTTTAGCTTACCCGACTTTGGTAATGCCACACCCATAGGACGGCAGAAGGCAGTATATAGGTCAGGAGAAAAAGTGACTTACAAATGTCCACGTCATTACCTTTTGGATGGACCAAACACTGTACAGTGTATTAACAGCCAATGGATAGGAAAGCCAATATGCAAAGGTACTTCAATGAACATTTTAAATCTATTTGCCAAAATGTCTTAAGTAATATAATATAGAATACCTTCTGACAGCACTTACAAAATGGACATAGATTAATTTTTTAGGCTCGGAAAAGAAGGGATGAAGGATGAAGGATTCATCCCTTTATCATAAAGGGATGAAATTGTAAACTCAGTGGTGAATCTTAAAGCCCAGTAATTCTCAAACTGTGGTCTCTGGAATAGTGGCATCAGTATCTTCTGGGAAACTGTTAGACATGCAAATGTAAACTCACACACTTGCTCAGACCTGTGGCGGCAAGAACTCTGAGGATGCGACCCTGAAAGTGTCTTAACAATTCACAAGGGATTCAATGTACCCTCCAGTTAGGAGTCATAGCTATAGCCTATGATATTTTGCATCTACCAGAAACTCACTGGTGAGTTATACATTATGCATGAAATGTCCTTAAGCATTTGTAAAAAAAAAATCATTGAAAACTGTGTTTATCAATTATACATTTATTTTTCTGTTAATTTGCCACTCGCCTCCTGTTTGAACCCTCAGTTAACCATCTTCCATCAGCTATGGTATTCTTCAAAGTGTGTTAATTCTTTATTTATTCTCCAAGGAAATGACTATTGTGCTTATTTTTCTAAGGGCCTAAAACTACATTAATGAACAGGATAATTGCAGCCTAATTGTGATGTTAAGTAATCTTTTTATTATGATTTTCTTATTGTTTATGAATTCATTTTGAAAATATATAATTTGACTAAACCCTAAGGTATATGTCCAAAAAAACCTCTCATTTTCATAGAAGTTTAAATCTTATAAAATAAAATATATTATTTGATCTCCTTTTATACAATCTTATGTGTAAATTTCTTAAAATTAGCAGTTTTTCATGACAGGTTAGTTTTGATTTAAAGTCCTCTGAAGAGATATATTTGGAATCCCATTGGTTGATTTTTTCCTCAAAATGATCATGATGTTAGAGATGCTACTTTTTTTTTCTTTCCATTTAGATATTTCCTGTGTGAACCCACCCAGAGTGGAAAATGCTATTATACTAGATGAGAAGCTTAAGTATCTACCTGGTCAGCGGGCAAGTTATAAATGCACTGAACCTTTTTACCTGGTTGGGGTCCAAGACGTGACATGTTCAAATGGGAACTGGACACAACCACCTCAGTGCCTAGGTGAGTATCTTATTTACCTTGAAATTTAAGCAGGTGTTTTGGGGACTAAATATATTAATATAAGTATATAATACAGTAGTTATTATGGAATGATGTTTTTAATCTCAAATAAAATGATGTGCTTAGAATCCAATTTTTCTTTTTGTGGACTGTATAAGTGATATGATATATTTATTTTATGAAGGATTTGACTCGATTATGACAGCTGGAGTCATGGAAAATTCTCTATCTTAACCATTAAGTCACTCAGTTATTCCCTGAGTAATAAATGTATTAAAGATACATTGAAGGTGTGCATGGGTGCTCAGTTGGATGAATGTCCAACTTCGGCTCAAGTCACGATCTCATTTTCCATGAGTTTGAGCCCCATGGCGGGCTCTATGCTGACAGCTCAGCCTTCTTTGGAGCCTGCTTTGGATTCTGTCTCCCTCTCTCTCTGTCCTTCCTCCCTGCCTCCTCCCTTCCCCCAACACAACTCTGGTCTCTCTGCCTTTCAAAATGAAGAAACACAAAAAATTTTTTAAAAAAGATAGGCTGAGGACATTTGACAGCCTGACGAAATTCCAACTGGAGACATGGAATCAGCACCTGGGACATAATCATAGAATGGGATGCAAATTTGGGCTTCTTCAGCAGGTGGATTATATTTAAAGGAAAGTTACTAGCTGAACTCAGCCTGGGAATTAGTGTATACAGAAGAAAAAATCCGAGAACTTGGTGATAGGACACTCCAGGATTCAGAGATTAGGGAATAAGAGAAGCCAACAAAGGTGATACTCTGGCTCCTTATTTTTCTGGGCATATGTATTTTTCAGTCTTTTACTTTGAGCCCACCTATGTTTCCATGTTTGAAGTGAGTTTCCCTTTAGACGGTGTATGGTTGGGTCTTGTTTATGTGTCCAGCCTGCCGTTTCAGTCTTCTCACTGAAGTATTTAAACTACTTACACTTCAAGTAACTTTTGATAGATCCAGGGCTGTGTCAGGCAGTTTATGATTTGTTTTGTGTTTCCTGTTTCTCACTCCCGTTTCCTTTTCTTGTCTTCTTTGTGGATTTTTGGAACATTTTAAAATAATTGCACTGTGATATACCTATATTGTTTCAGGGGCATAGCTCATTGTGTAGTTTTATTAGTGGTTGCTCTCGTTTTAAGATCTACGTGGCTAGCTTATCACTGCTCCCACATTTTACCACTTGAAGTGAAATGTTGAAACCTTACTTTCATTTGGTCCATTTACCCTCCCCACATTTCATTTATTTTACTTTTTTATTTATTTTATTGACTTCAAAGCCAATGTGGAAACCAGTTCAGGACTTGAACTCACAACCCTGAGATCAACTCCTGAGCTGAGATCAAGAGTCAGGAACATAGGGACTAAAACCCCCAGGAACCTCTTACCGTCCCACATTTTAAACATAAATGTCTTCTTTTTTTGTAAACATAAATGTCTTAAGTGTTTCTTCTACATATATTGAGGACCATATGAAATGATATAATCTTGTGGAAACATCAAATATAACATACTTCTTAGGAAAACAAGTCCAATATGTTTACTCTCATTTTTTGGGGGGTTCAGTTACTCTTTCTTCCTTCATGACTTCTCAATCTTTCTTCTGTTATCTTTTTGCTGCTATTTGAAGAATTCCTTGAGTAATTCTTTAGATAGTTATGCTGGAGATATATTCTCCATTTTCAATTTTCTCAGAAAGTCTTCATTTCTCCCTTACATCCTAAGTATGATGTCACCGGATGTAGCATTCAGGGATGACAGTTTCTTGTCTTCCAGCATTTGAAAAATGTCAATTCTCTCTGGCTCGATAGACACAGATGAGAACCCACTGACACTTGAACCCTTTTCCTCTTAGGGGTTTGCCTAATTTCTTCATATCTGCTTTTGAAATGTTTCCTTTCCTGTAGTTTTCCTCAGTTTGCTTATGTATCTTGGCATTAATTTCTTTAAGATTATCCTGCTTGGCTTTTACAATATGAATGTTTATGCCTTGTGCCCAATTTCGGAAATTTTCAGTCTTTTCTTTTTTATATCTTCAACCCCTTTCTTTTCTCTTTCTCGTTGTCCAGTCTCACGCTGTACTCTTACTGGTCCCTGAAGCCCTATCACTTTTGTTTGTTTTCAGTCTGTTTTCAAAATGAGTAACCTGAATTCTATATTCAAGTTTATTTATCCTTCTGTCATCTGTAATCCAAGACAGAGCCCATCCAGTAAGAGTTTTTTTAAAAATCCATTATTATATTTTTCAGTCCTATATTTCCCATTGGATTTTGAAAAACCATCAGTACATAATTCCAGTATCTGTGTCATCTCAGTGTTGCAATGTGTTGATTCTATTTCTCCTTTGAGATTTTCGTGGTCTTAGGTATAACGGGTGATTTTTTTTTCTCTCTTTTTAAAAGTTTTATTTATTTTAACAGGGTGAGTAGTCATGCCAGCATTTGAGTAGGGGAGGGGCAGAGAGAGGGAGAGGGAATCCCAAACAGGCTCCTCTCTGCCAGCACAGAGCCCAACACAAAGCTCAAACTCATGAACCGTGAGATCATGACCTGAGTCGAATTCAAGAGTTGGGTGCTCAACCCACTGAGGCACTCAGGTGCCCCTATAATGAGTGATTTTCAGTTGTATTCTAGACATTTGGAATATTCTGTTTTAAGGCTCTGGATTTTGTTGACATCTCCTATTTATCAGGCCTCCATTACTGCCAGACACATGCAAGTCCAGGTTTCCCAGTCGGCCTCACTGACGCCGGGGAAAGTGGAGAGGTGTCTTGTTCCCTGAGTGTGGATAGAAGTCTGGGCTCCTCAACATCCTCTGATGATCCCTGTTGATCTCTGAGCAACGCAGGGAGAGGACTGGTCGAGGTTTCTTTATGAGGTTTTTTGGGAGTTATTCAAGTACTGGAAAACATATATGTTTTGCTAGAATACTCCTTTCCTGGGCTTTTGGCTAAAGAGAGAGGATAATTTTGGGATTATTTTTTCTTGAACTTGATATTATTTCTGGGTTCCATTCTTTTTCAGCGCTCAGTCTAGGAGTCATAGAAGGTAAAATGAAAACCCAAACTCACTGCAGTGTAATTCCTTGAGTCCCAAGGTCTCTGATCAGATTGATATCTACTCTGCATCTGTCATAATCTCTTATGTTGGTTTTTTATAATTCGTTCAGGGATTCTGGTTTCACTTAGCAAAGGGATAAGCAGAAATGTTTCTACCTCATCATGTCCAGAATTGGAGGCCAGCAACTCCCTTTCACATGATACAAATTTGTAATTCTTTGATTTAATTAAAGCAGCTAAGTTTCTTTTGTAATAACAATGAAAGTCAATAAACAGCGACTAAAGATCCGGTAGACACTGCAGTATGTTGTAACTAATGAGAAGATTTCTGTGTGTATATTAGCTACCCATCGGTCTGGCTTTATTCAGTAGGGAAATGTTGCTTAATACCAAATACTGCAATGCAGACATATTTTTTAAGCTTTATGTGTACTTTCACGTGGGACAAAAGGAAGGGCTAAAAGTGTTACTCTCAGTTTAAGTGATTAGAATTTCTTCAATGAATCATTTCTGTCAGCAGAAATCACAAGTCTTGATATTGTATGTTGTGCTATATTTCTATTTGCTTTACTTTAACCTGTTTTTCTTTGGACTTTCAATAAATCAAATAATACTTTTTTAGACCCTAATGAAAAATGTGAGCCCCCTCCGACTATTGACAATGGAGACACAACCACATTCCCAAAATCGGAATATGATCCAGGATCATCGGTTGAGTACCAGTGCCAGTCCATGTATGTGCTTGAGGGAAACAAGGTCATAACGTGCAGCAAAGGACAGTGGTCCACACCACCAAAGTGCTTGGGTAAGTATTTTAATATTCACATGGATTCTGGGAAAATTAGTATAATGAGGTGATGTTTTGCTGTTTTTAACAGAATTTTCATGGATTAACCAACAGCTATTCTGTCAAATATTTGACTACCAAATGTTAATATGTGAAGAAATAAAATTTGAAAAAACTTTGTTGTTTTTTCAAGCAACAAGAGCAACACAATATTCTTTAATGAAAGCTATTGTAATTGGCATGATAAATCTTTCATTATAACATTTAATTATCATACTTTAATTTTTTTTAATGTTTACTTATTTTTGAAGGAGAGGACAGAGTGTGAGTGGGCAGAGGCAGAGAGAGAGAGGGAGACATAGAATTCAAAATGGGGTCCAGGCTCTGAGCTGTTAGCACAGAGCCCATGGGGCTTGAACTCATGACCCATGAGATCGTGACCTAGGCTGAAATGGGTCACTTAACCACAAGAGCCACCCAGGTGCTCCTAATTATCATACTTTAAACATAGTACCTCAATTTTACATCAGTGATCATTTAAAATGATTTACATCTCTGTGATGGATTCTCAATGAATTGGTTTGGAAAAGGTTTTGTAAACAAAGCTGTGGACCAGTGTAGAAGATTCTACTGGAAATTCTGAAATTTTATGGAAAATATCTGTTTACTACTTAATGCTTACATTGACTTTTTTTTAACCTTCAGATGTATGTAAAATATCAGAAGACATCATGAAACAACATAACATACAATTAGGATGGTCTTCTAAGAAAAGAAGATATTTCCCAACAAGGGATACTGTTCAGTTTGAATGTATACGTGGACATCGTGTGCAGACACCCCCACAATCATTGCAGGCAACCTGTTGGGACGGGAAACTGGACTATCCTATTTGTGTAAAACACAGTGGTTAAGATGCAGTCCTAAAGTTAACATACGTACATTTATTCAAAATTTTTCATGTTCAATACAATTCAGTTTATTGTGTCAAGTATTGCTTAATTCATGTATATTCATAGCAGAATTTGTGTTAAATATTATATGGATGATGTAATTATAATCTGTGCGACAAATAAATCACTTCTAAAAAGCACCTCATTAAAACTTGGCAAACCAAAATGCTTTGTGTCCTATTCAAAGAATATCTATGACAAGAAATCTTTCTCCTCTATCTCTCAAATCTTCCTCCATAACTTCTGTGGCTTCCTGAGACTGTGCATTTCAGAGGAAATGGGAGACAGAATTTTCCATATTCAAAATAATTTCACTTTGAAAACACATCAGAACCTAACTGTATCATACCTATGTTAGTAAGAAAATCTAAGTAGGTATTACTTACTTTTGCTCACCTGCCAATAGATAGATATACCAAAAAAAAAAAAAGGAAATATATGATTTCCTACAAAATACCTCTCTAGAACACATAAAAATTCAAAGAAATCATAAATAATAGATATTAGAATCTAAGTGGGTCCATAAGTATAACATAACATGAAAAGTGACAAAACATCTGATATAAAGTATAAACACAGTGTGCTTTGAACATTGAATACATGTTTATAGAACGAAGATTGTCAGGAAGCAGAATAAAAGAATGACAATAGAATTTAGAAAAACTAGGGATGAGAGTTGGTGTTTAACTTCTTAATACCTGCATTGTCCATTTTATCCATCTTTAATATACATTTCCTTTGGACCACAAGAATATGTGAATTTAAAATAAAGATAAAGTAAGACAATACATGTTGAGAGCTATGAGGACCTCTTTGGTAATGACCCTCTAATCTAATGACATCTTCATGATTTCGTTGCTATAGAGGGTTTGGAAACATTCAACCTCAAGAGTCTGAAATGCAATTTTTAAGCTCATACAGTTCAAACAACATAAATCATTAAAATCAGTTGACTGAAAACATTTATAACTTCTACAAAACATGAAAAGTTTAAGATAAAAATAAAGATATAATTAAGGTAAAAATATTTTAAGGTGATCTCTTCTTACTTCACTTTGCATCACATCAAGTGGCATTCTCAGAATAAGAAACCTGGCTGTCTCTAATGGAGCCAATTTATCTAAATCTGAATCACAAGAGACAGTCAGTTTTCTCACATGTAGAGGAATATTGTTACAACTGACAATTTATCTTTGCTGTTAATATTGGTGCATGTACTATTTGTCCAGAACCTTTCACCCAATGCTTGTGGAATCTACGTGTGACACTTGACCTGTAACCAATATGGCCTAAAACCAATTATTTTCATTTTGGGCTGCAAAATAGTGATTTTTAACACTAATTCTAATATTTTTCTGCACTTATTGTCATTCTCGTGTCAAGATGAGTGTTAGTTTGCCAATTCTTTAATACTTTTACTTAAAAAGATAAGGTAAATATTTTAACTCTTTAATTTCCAATTTTTGGAGTAAGGACCTGATGATAGTGACCTTCTGATGGCTTTAAAGATTTTTTTCTTTTCTTTTTTTTCCCCTTAATGTTGTATCAGTGGGGAGCCGGGGTAGCTCAGTTGGTTGAGCATCCAACTAGGCTTTGACTCGGGTCATGATCCCAGGGTCATGGGTTGAGCCCTTGGCTCCAACTCAGCCTCTGCACTGAGTGCTGAGTGTGCTGTTTAAGATTGTCTCTCTCACTCTCCCTTTGCCCTTCTTTCACCCATCAAGTTCTCTCTCTCAACAACAACAAAAAATTAATAAAATCATAAATGTATCAGTGTGGAGTCATGAATTTTTATTTATTCAATTGTCACAATTAAATATGGTCATTATTTTTGAGGCTCAAATTATCCCAAATTTGGCTAGGAAGAGCCTTTTGAAACCAGCTCATGATTTTTTTTGTTGTACCCCATTATTCTTTGAGCATTTCTTTTCTTTTTAGCACAATATTGTGTTCCAGGCTCGCTGTATGCTTCCCTGCCCAGTTCCTGTAAGCATACACCTTTCTAAAAATGTCTGTTTCTTTTTTTATGTTTATTTATTTATTTATAAGAGTTGGGGGGGAGTAAGAGAGGAAGAGACAGGGCATGAGTTGGGGATGGGTAGAGAGAGAGGGAGACAGAGAATGTGAATCTGGGTCCTGATCCACGAGATCATGACCTGAGCTGAAGTTGGAACCTTAACCAACTGGCCACCCAGGCACCGCTGATTCTTTTCATTGGGAAATAGTGATTAGAGCCCAAGTATTATGCCATTGTTATGAAATAGGAATGTTCAACACTGTTGAAATGTCTTTAAATATAATTTTGCTTGTCAGAAAACTGAAATAGAAATGAAATTTAATATTCATTTGCTCCTATTTTATCTTACAATTCAAGTTTAATGATACAGGGTTAAAAACCTTTTCTGTCTTTTCTCTTTCCTCACATATTCTTATATTTCAAGATTTGATAAATAATATAAAAAGTGTAATGCAAACATTACTACTAGCAGGTAAACTACTAAATGAAGGTAACAATGTCTTTGCATTTATTTTGTCTCAGGATGTTCAACTCTGAGTGTAAATTCTCTTTTCTGAAAGGACTTGAAATAATCCTGATCTCTAATTGGCTCACTTATCAACTTAATAGAGTTTTACAGTTATTTGCATTAACATTTTATTTTAATTTTAGATTATGCTTCTTCCTCTATTCAGCTAAACTTTTTAAATATGAAAAACAACTACATGTTTCAAAAGTCAAAGTAATAAATGACAAGGGTCTATGAAGAGTAGTTTTTTCCCATCATTTATGTTTCCTCTTTAATAAAGTTATATTTTTATTAGTTTCTGACATCCTTCCAGTCTATGTTAACCTTCTTTTTTTAATATATATAGAAGGAAGATCATTTAAAGCATTTATCTACGTTGCTGTTTTCGTATTTATTATTCTAATATTCCCTTGAATAGTCTTCCTCAGCTCCCTGCATGGAGGCTGCCTCAGTAGCTGTGCTGCAGTCAACACTGGTCCACAGCGCAGTCTGGGATCACACATCCCCTAGGGTGGCTGCAAGGGAGGAGCTTCTCTGACACTGTCCTCCTCTGGGCTCCTCTGACTTTGGCCTTGTGGCTGGGGTCCTTCAGAATAAAGGCCTACTAGGTCAGAAGTGTAGGAGGAGCCCATTTTGGGCTTCGCCTGAAGGCCACATTAGGGGTCCTTCCAAGAGTCCTGTTTGTGGACAGACACTGGAAGACCTAATCTTTGAATGGCCAATGTGGAATCCTCTTTTGTGTAACCGTGTCAAGGAAGAAGCAATTAGTATTTATTTCTCTTGGTGGATAAATATACTGCCCATAAATTAAAATTTAATTTAATAGGAGCCAAAACACCAGGACCTTAAATCCATGCCTACAGGGCACACAGCAGTCCCTTTTCAGGGAAACCCAAAATTTTACATCTGTTGAGAACTTTTTTTTTCTTTTATAGTTTATTATCAATTTGTTTTCCTTATAACACCAGTGCTCATCCCCACAAGTTCCCTCCTCCATGCCTGTCACCCCTCTTCCCCTGTCCACCTCCCCCATCAGCCCTTGGTTTGCTCTCAGTATTCAAGAGTCTCTCATGGTTTGCCTCCCTCCCTCTCCCCAACTATTTTCCCCCTTCTCCTCCCCCATGGCCCTGTGTTAAGTTTCTCCTATTCCACTTATGAGTGAAAACATATGGTACCTGTCCTTCTCTGCCTGACTTATTTCACTTAGCATGACACCCTCAAGATCCATCCAAATTGCCACTAATGGCAGAATTATTCCTTCTCATTGCCATGTAGTATTCCATTGTGTGTGTGTGTGTGTGTGTACACACACACACACACACACACACACACACACACACCACGTCTTCTTGATCCACTCATCAGTTGATGGATATTTAGGCTCTTTCCATGAATTGGCTATTGCTAAAATTGCTGCTATAAACATTGGGGTATATGTGCCCCTATACATCAGCACTTCTGTATCCCTTAGGTAAATTCCTAGCAGTGCTACTAATGGGTCACAGGGTAGTTCTATTGTTAATTTTTTGAGGAACCTCCACACTGTTTTCCAGAGAGACTACAACAGTTTACATTCTTACCAACAGTATAAGAGGGTGCCCGTTTCTCCACATCCTCACCAGCATCTATAGTCTCCCAATTGTTCATTTTAACCACTCTGACCGGCATGAGGTGGTAGGTATCTTAGTGTGTCTCAGTGTGGCTTGATTTGTATTTCCCTGATAATGAGTGATGCTGAGCATCGTTTCCTATGTCTGTTGGCCATCTGGATGTCCCCTTTGGAGAAGTGTCTATTCATGTCTTCTGTCCATTTCTTCACTGGATTATTTGTTTTTCAGGTGTGGAGTTTGGTGAGTTCTTTATGGATTTTGGATACTAGCCTTGTATCTGATATGTCATTTGCAACTATATTTTCCCATTCCTTAGGTTGCCTATTAGCTTTATTGACTATTTCCTTTACCATGCAGAAGCATTTTTTTTTATCTTAATGAGGTCCCAATAGTTCATTTTTCCTCTTGATTTCCTTGCCTTTGGAGATGTGTTGAGTAAGAAGTTGCTGTGGCTGAGGTCAAGGATGTTGTTTCCTGCTTTTTCCTCTTTGGTTTTGATGGTTTCCTGTCTCACATTCAGGTCTTTCACCCGTTTAGAATTTATTTTTGTGTATGGTGTAAGAAAGTCATCTAGTTTCATTCTTTTGCATGTTGCTGTCTAGTTCTCTCAGCACCATCTGTCAAAAAGGCTGGATTTTTTTTCATTGGATAATCTTTCCTGCTTTATCAAAGACTAATGGGCCATACATTTATGGGTCCAATTCTGGGTTCTCTATTCTTTTTTTTTTTAATTTATAATAGTTTATTGTCATATTAATTCTCTATTCTATTCCATTGGTCTATGTGTCTGTTTTTATGCCAATACCATACTGTCTTGATGATGACAGCTTTGTAGTAGCTGCTAAAGTCTGGCATTATGGTGCCTCCCATTCTGGTTTTATTCTTCAATATTACTTTGGCTATTCAGGTTTTTTGTGGTTCCATAAAAATTTAGGTTTGTTCTAGCTTTGAGAAGAATATTGGTGCAATTTTGATTGGGATTGCATTGAATGTATACATTGCTTTCAGTAATAATGACTTTTTAACAATATTTATTCTTCTGATCCATGAGCATGGAATGTTTTTCCATTTTTTTGTTTCTTCTTCAATTTCCTTCATAAGTTTTCTATAGTTCTCATCATTCAGATCTTTTACTTTTGGTTAGGTTTGTTCCTAGGTATTTTATGGTTTTTTTGTGCAATTTTGAATGGGATCAGTTTCTTGATTTCTTGTTCTGTTGCTTCATTATTGGTGTATAAGAATGCAACCGATTTCTGTACGTTGATTTTGTACCCTGAAACTTTGCTGAATTCATGGATAATTGGGTTTTCCATGTAGAATATCATGTCATCTGCAAAGAGTGAAAGTTTGTCTTCATCTTTGCCCATTCTGATGCCTTTTATTTCATTTTGTTGTCTGATTGCTAATGCTAGGATTTCCAGCACTATGTTAAACAACAATGGTGAGAGTGGACATCCCTGTCATGTTCCTGGCCTCCAGGGGAAAGCTCTCAGTTTTCCCCATTGAGGATGATATTAGCTGTGTGCTTTTCATAAATGGCTTTTATGATGTTTAAGTATGTTCCTTCTATTCCGACTTTCTCGAGGGTCTTTATTAAGAAATGGTGCTGTATTTTGTCAAATGCTTTTTCTGCATCTATCGACAGGGTCATATGGTTTTTATCTTTTCTTTTATTAATGTGATATATCGCATTGATGGATTGCAAATATTGAACCATCCCTGTAATCCAGGAATGAATTCTACTTGATCATGGTGGATAATTCTTTGTATATGCTGTTGAATTTGATTTGCTAGTATCTTGTTGAGTATTTTTGCATCTGTATTCATCAAGGATATTGGCCTGTAGTTCTCTTTTTTTGCTGGGCTTCTGTCTGGTTTGGGAATCAGAGATGCTGGCTTCATAGAATGAATCTGGAAGCTTTCCCTCTATTTCTATTTTTTGGAATAGCTTGAGAAAAATTGGTATTATGTCTGACTTAAATGCCTGGTAGAATTCCCCAGGGAAGCCACCTGGCTCAGGACTCTTATTCGTTGGGAGATTTTTGGTAACTGATTCAATTTCTTCACTGGTTGTGGGTCTGCTCATATTTTCTATATGCTCCCATTTGAATTTTGATGGTGCATGTGTGTTTAGGAATTTGTCCATTTCTTCTAGGTTGTTCAGTGTGTTTGCATATAATTTTTCATGGAATTCCCTGATAATTGCTTGTATTTCTGAGGGATTGGTTGTAATAGATTCATTTCCTTTCATGATTTTGTGTATTTAGGCACTCTCTCTTTCTTTTTGAGAAACCTGGTTAAGGATTTATCAATTTTGTTTATTTTTTCAAAAATCCACCTCTTGGTTTCATTGATCTTTTCAACTGTTTATTTGGATTCTATAATGTTTATTTCTGCCCTGATCTTTAATATTTCTCTTCTTCTGTTGGGTTTGGGGTACTCTTGCTCTCCTCTCCTTCTAGTTCCTTTACGTGTGCTATTAGATTTTGTATTGTGCTTTTTCTAGGTTCTTGAAATAGACCTGGATTACAATATACTTTCCTCTTAGAACTGCCTTTTTTGCATCCCAGAGAGTTTGGATTGTTGTATTTTCATTTTCATTTGTTTCCATATATTTTTTAGTTTCTTTTCTAATGGCCTGATTGGCCCAATAGTTCTTAAGTAGGGTGGTCTTTAACCTCCATGCATCTGGAGGTTTTCCAGATTTTTTTTCTGTGGTTGATTTCAAGTTTCATAGCACTGTGATCTGAAAGTGTGCATGATATGATCTTAATTCTCTTATATTTATTGAGGGCTGCTTTATGACCCAGTATATGGCCTATCTTAGAGAATGGACCGGGTGTACTTGAGAAGAAAGTGAATTCCATAGCCTCAGGATGTATGGTTCTAAATATATCTATCAAATCCATCTGTTCCAATGCATCATTCAGGTCCATTGTTTCATTAATGATTTTCTGTCTAGTTGATCTATCCATTGATGTAAGCAGAGTATTAAAATCTCCTGCAATTAGCACATTCTTATCAATAAGATTGTTTCTGTTTGTGGTTAATTGTTTTATGTATTTGGGTGCTCCCTATTTGGCACATAGATGTATATAATTGTTAGTTCTTCCTATGGAAAGACCCTGTAATTATTATATAATGTCCTTTCTCATCTTTTGTTACCTTATTTACTTTAATGTCCAATTTGTCTGATATAAGTATGGCTACTCCAGCTTTCTTTTGACTTCAGTTGCATGATAGATATTTCTTCATCCCCTTAATTTCAATATGAAGGTGTGTTCAGGTCTAAAATAAGTCTTCTGTAGACAGAAAACAGATAGATTTTGGGTTTTTCCCCCCATTCTGCTACCCTATGTCTTTTGATTGGAGCATTTAGTACATTTACATTCAGTGTTATTATTGAAAAATAGGGGTTTGTATTCATTGTGTTCTCTGTAGGGTTCATGCGTGTAGTGGTGTCTCTGATACCTTGTATTCCTTGCAACATTTCCCTCTCAGAGTCCCTCAAAGGATTTCTTGTAGGGCTGGTTTAGTGGTGATGAATTCTTTCAATTTTTGTTTATTTGGGAACACTTTTATCTCTCCTATTCTGAATTACAGGCTTGCTGGATAAAGAATTCTTGGCTGCATGTTTTTTCTGTTCATCACATTGAAGATTTCCTGCCATTCCTTTCTGGCCTGCCAAGTTTCAGTAGATAGGTCTGCAACCACCCTGATATGTCTTCCTTAGTATGTTAGGGCCCTATTATCCTTAGCTGCTTTCAGAATTTTATCTTTATCCTTATATTTTGCCAGTTTCACTATGATATGTCATGCAGAAGATTGATTCAAGTTACGTCTCTGTGCCTCTTGAATTTTAATGTCTATTTCCTTCCCCAGATTGGAAGAAAATAATTTGTTCAAGTACCCCTCAGCCCCATTCTCTCTTTCTTCTTCTTCAGGAATTCCTATGATACAGATATTGTTCCATTTGATTGTATCACTCAGTTCTCGAATTCTCCTTTCATGCTCCTGGATCAATTTATCTCTCTTTTTCTTGGCTTCCTCTTTTTCTATAATTGTGTCTTCTAATTCACCTATTCTCCTCTCTCCCTCTTCAATCCGTGCAATGGCCAGTTCCATTTTATTATGCACCTCATTCATAGCATTTTTTAATTCATCACAACAATTTGTGCAGTCCATAGTCTTTGTAGGTTCTCTGATGTCTTCCATACCTTTTTCAAGCCCAGTGTTTAATTTTATGACAAATATTTTAAATTCTTGCTCAGTTATGTTGCTTATATCTGTTTGGCCAATTCTGTAGCTGTGACTTCTTCCTGGAATTTCTTTTCAGGAGAGTTCCATTTCATCATTTTGGCTAGCTTTCTGTCTCTTGTCGGTTTTAAAAGCTTGTTATACACTCTGTATCTGTGAGTATTGCTATATTAAAGGAGGCTCATTGACTGTCCAGAGACTGTCCATTCAAGAAGAGTTCTTTTAATGGTGTCCCTTGGTCTCTTTTGTTGTGCCTTTGGTTATTTTATTTCCCTACTCTAGTGATATTTGGGACTCTCCATTATGTGTATGTTGGCTTATTTCTTGAGGTAGCCCTGAAAAGGAAAACAGAGAAACAAACAAGGAACAAAAGCACACAAACATACAAACAAGTCAGACAAACAAGCAAACCAAAAGCAGGGGAGGAAGACAAAAGGCAGTTTAAAAGCATGAAACCAGAGATCCCAGCTACAAATAAAGAGCAGGGTGGAGGCAGTGTTGATGGAAGATCATATACAAAGAGAGAAATTACAGGGGGTGGGGAGAAAGAAAAATTGAACTTTGACCAGGCAGATAGACTAAAAGGCTTAATTCAGATAGAGAAAAAGGAGACTACAGCAGGAGGTGAGGAGAGAAAAGAAAAGAAAAAGAAGATAATGTTACCCTGAGAAACGATATATTCTGATTATTTCAGACAGAGAGAAAGGAAGATAAAGACAGAGTTGTAGCATATGTATCAAGAAGGACGCCTGGGTGGCTCAGTCAGTTAAGGGTCCGACTTCAGCTCAGGTCATGATCCCATGGATCTTGAGTTCAAGCCCTGCATTGGGCTCTGTGTTGACAGCTCAGATCCTGGAGCCTGCTTCAGATTCTGTGTCGCGCTCTCTCTCTACCCTCCCTTGCTCATGCTCTGTCTCTCTGTCTTTCAAAAATAAATAAGCATAAAAAAATTTTTAATGTAGCAAGAGAATGGATTAGGTATGACTGTTTAAGCAAATCTATAACAAGAATACCCAGTCTGGGGTGGGGGGGAGAGATAAGAATGAAATAAGGGGAAATATATCTGAATAGCAAGAATTGAGCTAGAGTTAATCACAGCAATTTATCAATGCTGGTCTTGGGTGATGGGCTGTCTGTTTAAGCAGCATCTATTCAGCTCCAGTAACAAAGCAGGCAAGCAAGCAGATGGGTGTGGTTCGGTGTAGGCGGATGTTGCCTCCACTGTGGGTCCCACCTTGGTCATTGTGGGGAGAAAAACAGCAGCCCCTCAGTTTCTTCTTGAACCAAGCATTGCAAATCTCTCTTTTGGGTTTGATCTCACTGTGCCGTGAGTACAGCCAAGGTGGGCAGTGTTCTATGTCCCGCCCCCAGCCTCATTTCCAGCTCTTACTCCATGTGCATTAATGATACTGCCCAAAATATAATCCCACAAGCCCAGGCCGGGGCTCTTCCTAGCCCGGGGTTGAGTAGAGGAGCTGTTTCTCCTGATGCCAATTCAGTCCCTTGCATATATTCTCTACTGAAGGGAATTTCTGGGACAAGGGCACCCACCCCAGAAAGCCTCCAAAGTAAGAGATAGTTTCGCTCTCTGAACACCCTGTGGTTAGAGATGGGATGATAGGATCGCTTTCCGTCCCGGGCCAAGGTTTTTCTCTTTTCCAGGGACAGTCATAGGAGCAGTTTTAGCCACTCTTTTCCCTTTGTGTCTCCCACAGAGAGGGCTCCCTCTCCTCCGTCCTTCCTTGTCCCGGCCCTTTTTTTATCTTCCCCAGTTTACAATCACACACCTATGAGGCTCTCTTCTTAGTAGACTCTGTATCTTTTCCTACCAGACTCTTGTGGTTCAGTCTCTTTTGGCTTCAGCCCTTCTTTGCTTGAGAGATGCAGGCGGGAAGTACAGAACTCCCTACTTCTCCACCATCTTGCCCTCTAGACCTGTCAAGACCTTTGAAAAATATGACTGGAAATTTGCAAAACACTGTGTAACTTATCATACACATTAACTCAATCTTTTCTTATGGAAACCATATGATGTAAGTACTACATCCACATCTTTCAGAGAATACAAGTGTTTTAGAAAGAATAAGCCATTGGCCCATGATCACATTGCAAGGGAGAAGCCAAACCATAACCTGATCCTAATCTGGGTAATCTAGGTCATAGACTCTTCTTGTTTTACAGGCAAAGTGAGTTTATTTAATTAGTTTTGGAAACACCTCCCCTTCCAAAATAACACGTGAACGCAAAATGCAATAACGCTTTGCAAAAGTTACCCACAGGTGGTCAGAAATAGTTTTAAATAGATTTGAAGATAGTTTGTAGTTTTTTTTACTCATAACATGAAGGACAAACCTGGGCAGATTCCCCGTTATTATTCCATGTAAATTTAAAACAAAAACAGGGGCGCCTGGGTGGCTCAGTCGGTTAAGCGACTGACTTCGGCTCAGGTCATTATCTCACAGTCTGTGGGTTCGAGCCCCGTGTCAGGCTCTGTGCTGACCGCTCTGAGACTGGAACCTGCTTCGGATCCAGAGACTCTGCGCCTCCCCTGTTCACACTCCGTCTCTCTCTGTCAAAATTAAATAACATTTAAAATTTAAAAAAAAAATAACAAAAACAATACAGAAGAAGTTCCAGAGACTTCTAGCATTCAATAAAACGGAAAGATTTTAACAAACAAAACCCCTTAAGAAAACCATTCGAGAAGGCTAAAAACGAATAAAACGCAACGGTCAATTAATTTTGTGAGGCTGAATTAAACTGAAGGGAACTCAAGACCCCTGAATAATGAAATGAACAGAGTCACTCTACCCATTGCTGGATTCCTGGTGGCGTGTAGGAGCCAACCATGGGCCAGGCTCAGAGCCTGAGCAGGAATTCATCCAGCTTTCTCCGGGCCCTGCCTTCCCCGCATCAGTTCCGGGTCTTATCACTAGGGGCGGCCACGGTCTCCGCAGAGGCAAAAGGCCGGTAGCTGCGAGGCCAGGATTTCCCGCTGGGCCTCTTTCCTGCCCTGGCCCCTGCAAGGCGCCGCGTTCTCGCGTTCTTGACAGCGCCTGGCTTCTGTGCCCTCCTTCTCTTGCCCACGCCACTCCAGCAGACATGTTTGCCAAGGCCTTTTGGGTCAAGTCCAACAGGGCCATCAAGGGGTCTGACAGGTGAGGGAGAGAAGGAACCAGCTCCACCCACCAGGCCGCCACCAGGCTTTTCTCAAACCCAGCAGGCCCACAGCACTCATTGGACTAGATCAGCCGATTTGCCATGCATATACAGGCATAAATTTACACTTGGGCTAACTTGGGTACTCCCTGGATCTCTGTTTCCCTCATTTCTTGGTAAAATGGAAAGCCTTGCCCCCACAAATATGTGAAAATAGATGAGACAGATACATGAGATGAGAAAGGCACTAGGATGTTCTAGAAGAGGGCACGAGAGTAGGGCATCATAAACCAGGTTTTCGTTGGCCCTTGTGATGTTCTAGTAAGTCCTTCTGAAGCTTTTGCATTTCTCAGAATGCATGCAGCACGATTCATACCACGTATTGGTTTGCTTTCTGCAGGAGAAAGCTCCGGGCTGATGTGACGGCTGCTTTCCCCACTCTAGGCGCAGATCAGGTCTCTGCGTTGGTGCCTGGAAAGGAGGAGCTCAGCATTGTGAAACTGTGTGCTCACAGAGGGGATGCGGTGACTGTGTACGTGAGCGGTGGTAACCCCGTCCTGTTTGAACTGGAGAA
>NC_043702.1:152031526-152064363 GCF_006229205.1 Suricata suricatta | reverse complement strand
GTGGGGGGAGCAGGTAAGAGGATTTCCCTCTATTCTGGGTATTGACTGACACCCGCTTAGTAAGGACCAACTACTCTGATAAGTGTACCATTTCCTGTGTTCATACGGTTGAAAAATGGAATTTTCCTCCATGTGTGTTTCATCTCTCTTGGCTGCTCCCATGAGGTCCCTGGGCCTCTATGACCCGTTGAAAGGCTGCGGTCAGCTTTGTACTTTGTACATTAGTAAGAAAATGGTTTGTGAACTGCCGTATGCTATACTTTACATCAGTAAGCTAAATTTAGGGAACCAGAAGATAGTGCATCACAGTAAAGATCATGGAACTGGACTCTGCTTCAGTTTAACCACTAGCTCCTCAAGTGAAATAGTCTGATACTTAGGTTCCCGCCTTTTAAATTTCATAATAACCTAGCCGATTCTTGACAAGATTTGTAGGTTGAGTGAAGGAATAAATGCTGAAGTGGAACTTGGAATCAGAGGCAAAACACAGGTTGATGCTTTTGTTTTGCTTGCTGCAGATTTGATGCTGCTGGGACTCGTGGTGCCCCCTGCTGGTCTGCCTCAGGTACAGCAGGGAGACCTCTGTGCCATTGCCTTGCTGGGGAACAGGTACTGTGCCAGTCCGCTGTGCCTTTGGGGGAAATCTTTGGTAAAACTGGGGAGAGGTTTTGGGAGTGCCAACTTCCAAAGCTTATGGATAAAGGTTTAAAGGAAGAAAAAGCAGCTTCTTCTGGAGTGGGCCATGTGGGGACGGCAGAGAGCCTGTGAGGGTGTCTATGTATCTGGACCAAGTGGTACATTTGCTGCTGCTCCTTTTTTTTTTTTTTTAAGTAATTGTACATTTACCAAAGAGTTGCAAAGATAATATAGAGTTCTTACCCAGCTTCCTATAATGCCAATGGTTTTTATAGCCAGGGTTCAGGTATAAAGCTAAGGAATTAACATCAGTACAGTCCTATTGTAGACTTTATATTTCATGTTTTTCCATGAAATGTCTTTCCAAGCAAGAATCCAGTCTAGGATACCACGTTGTGTTTAGTTATTATCTTCTTAGTCTCTTGTCTGTGACATTTTCTTGCTCTTTCTTTGTCTTTTATTACCTGAACACTTTTTCACCATCATCCACATCATCATACTCTCTTTTAATTGTTTTTTTTATTACTTATTTTTGAGAAGGAGAGAATGTGCATGAGTGAGGGGCAGAGAGAGAAAAAGAGCGAATCCCAAGCAGGCTCCATGCTATCAGTAGAGAACCTGACATGAGATTCAATCCCATTACCTCTGGATTATAACCTGAACCGAAACCAAGAGTTGAAGGTATAACCGACTGAGCTCCCTGGATGCCCCTAAGTTATTTTTAGCTTTATTGAGATATAGTTTAGGTACTTTAAAATTCACCATTCTGAAATACAATGCAGTGATATGTAGTGTAATTTTACAGAGTTGTTTAGCCATCACCACATGGCTTCTTTTTAAAAATAAATTAGGAAGTTTTCATATGAAAAGTTCTGAAAAATCAAAAACCCCCTCACCTCATAAACCTTTTCTCCTAGAAGTAACCAAATCATTTGATTAATCCATCCTTCCTAGCCTTCTTGGATCCATGTATGTGTATGTATATAAAAGTGTACAAATTTGGTGTGTATGGTTAAAAATACAACCAAATGGAATTCTACTTTATCTGTATTGCTTTTTCAGTTAAGATCTTGGGGACATTTTTCATGTCAGCAAGCTCAGGGACGGTGAGTCTTCTGACCTGCTGCGTGGAGATGGAAGAGGTCCTCTCCGAGTGGACCCTGTGGTTGCCTTCAGTGTGTCTTCATCACAAATAGTATCTTTTTTAATATAATTTTTGGTCAAATTGGCTAACATAGAGTGTGTACAGTGTGTTATTGGTTTTAGAAGTAGATTCCTGTGGTTCATCACTTATATACAACACCCCGTGCTCATCCCAAGTGCCCTTCTAAGTGCCCTCTCTCACCTGTTTTCCTCTCTCCCACATGCTCCTCCCCCATCAGCCCTCAGTCTGTTCTATTTATTTAAGAGTCTCTCATTGTTTGCCTCCTCCCTTTCTGTTTGTAACTACTTTTTCCCCCTTCTCTTCCCCAATGGTCTTCTGTTAAGTTTTGCAAGTTCCATATATGAGTGAAACATGATACATGTCTTTCTCTGACTTAATTCACTTAGCATAATAACTTCCAGTTCCATCCACCTTGCTACGAATGGCCAGATTTCATTCTTTCTCATTGCCATGTAGTTTTCCATTGTATATGTAAACCATATCTTCTTGATTCATTCATCATGTGATGGACATTTAGGCACTTTCCATGATTTGGCTATTGTTGAAAGTGCTGCTATGAACATCGGGGTACATGTGCCCCTATGAATCAGCACTCCTGTATCTTTTTGATAAATTCCTAGTAGTACTACTGCTGGGTCATAGGGTTGGTCTATTGTTAATTTTTTGAGGAACCTCCACACTGTTTTCCAGAGGGGCTGCACTAGTTTGCATTCCCACCAACAGTGTAGGAGGGTTCCTGCTTCTCCACATCCCTGCTAACATCTGTTGTTTCCTGAGTCGTTAATTTTAGCCACTCTGACTGGTGTGAGGTGGTATCTCAGTGTGGTTTTGCTTTGTATTTCCTTGATGATGAGTGACATTGAGCATCGTTTCATGTGTCTGTTGGGCATCTGGATGTCCTCTTCAGAGAAGTGACTGTTCATGTTTTTAGCCCATTTCTTCACTGGATTATTTGTTTCTTGGGTGTTGCATTTGGTAAGTTCTTTATAGGTTTTGGATAGTAATCCTTTATTTGATACATCATTTGCATATATCTTCTCCCAATCTGTCAGTTGCCTTTTAGTTTTGTTGGCTTTTTCCTTTGCAGTGCAGAAGACTTTTATCTTGATGAGGTCCCAATAGTTCATTTTTTGCTTTAATTCCATTGCCTTTGGAGTCATGTTGTATAAGAAATTGCTGTGGCTGAGGTCAAAGAGGTTGTTTCCTGCTTTCTCCTCTAGGGATTTGATGGTTTCCTGTCTCAGACTTCTTGATTTCTCTTTCTGTTGCTTCATTATTGGTGTATAGGAATGCAACTAATTTCTATACATTGATTTTGTATCCTGAAACTTTGCTGAATTCATGGATCAGTTCTAACAGCTTTTTAGTGTAGTCTTTTGGGTTTTCCATATAGAGTATCATGTCATCTGCAAAAAATAAGTTTGACTTCTTCCTTGCCAGTTTGGATGCCTTTTATTTCATTTTGTCTGATTGCTGATGCTAGGCCTTCCAACACTATGTTAAACAATAACGGTGAGGGGCACCTGGGTGGCTCAGTCAGTTGAGCGTCCGACTTCAGCTCAGGTCATGATCTCGCAGTTTATGGGTTCGAGTTCTGTGTTTGGCTCTGTGTTGACAGCTCAGAGCCTAAAGTCTGCTTTGGGTTCTGTATCTCCCTCTTTCTCTGCCCCTTCCCCCATCACAGTCTGTCTCTCTGTCTCTTAAAAATAAATAAACATTTTAAAAAAACAATAATGGTGAGAGTGGACATCTTTCTCATCTGACATCATGTTCCTGATCTCAAAGGGAAAGCTCTCATTTAAGCCATCCCCCACCCCACCTGCCCTCTCTGGTAACCAAGAGTTTTTTTCTCTGTAATTAAGATTTTGTTTTATTTTATTATTTTCCCCCTTTGTTTGTTTTGTTTCTTTAATTCCACATATGAGTGAAATCATGTAATATTTGTCATTCTCTTTTATGTCACTTAGCAATTATACTCTCTAGTTCTATGCATGTCATTGAAAATGGCAAGATTTCATTCTTTTTCATAGCTGGAAAAAATGCTTGCATGTGTGTGTGTGCGTGTGTGCGTGTGTATGTGTGAAAACGTATATGTATACCACTATTGTATATGTATTCCATTAATATATGTATCACATATGTATATGTATTTCATGATCTATATGTGTGTGGTGTGTGTATATATATGTACATATATATAAGAATATATATATATATATATATATATATATATATATATATATATGTTTACCACCTCCTCTTTATCCATTTATCAGTCAGTGAACATTTGGGCTATTCCCATAATTTGGCTATTGTTGATACTACAAACATTGGGGTGCATATATCGCTTAAAAATACTATTTTTGTATCCTTTGGGTAAATACTTAGTAGTGCAGTTGCTAGATTGTAGGGTAATTCTATTTTTAACTTTTTGAGAAACCTCCCTACTGTTTTCCAGAATGGCTGCACCAGTTTGCATTCCCACCAGCAGTGCCAGAGGGCTTCCCTTTCTCCACATCTTCACCAACACCTGTTGTTTTCTGTGTTCTTAATTTTAGCCAATCTAACAGGTGTGAAGTGATATATTATTGTAGTTTTGATTTGTATTTCCTTGATGGTGAGAGATGTTGAACATCTTTTCATGTGTCCGTAGCCATCTGGATGCATTCTCAGGAAAATTTCTGCCCATTTATTAACTAGATTATTTGTTGGTTGGGTGTTGAGTTTATATGATGTTGTTGGGTGTTGAGTTCTTTATATATTTTAGATATTAATCTTGTGAAATTTTAAAAGATTGGAATTATTGAGAGTACATTTTCAGACCAAACAAAATTAAACAAGAAATTAGTTTAAATGATAACTAGAAAAGCCCCAAGTTACCAGAAATGGATACTTTAGGAGAAATTCTTTTAAAAATTAAACCAGGATGCCAGCTTTTGTGGTGGGAAGAGCTTGGTGAACTCACTGAGCTGAGTGAGGATGTTAGGAAATGGACTCACACATTTCCGGTTGCCTGATTTAGGACAAAATCAGAATGAAGCAGTGTAGTAGGAAAGAGATGATATTTTCAGTAAATAGTGCCTGAACAGTTGGATAGCTATATTTTAAAAATGTATATGTTGCCCCTTAGTATAAAATACACAGAAGTCAAGGGCAGTGACATGGGAAAGAGAAAACAATGCTTTTAGAGGAAAGCATCATTGTATCCTAGGAGTAGGCAAGGAATTCTTAAATAGGACACGAAATCCAAATAGGAAAAATTGAAAATGTAATTCAATTTTAAAATTAAGAAAATTTCTTTTTTTTTCAAGTGTATTTATTTTAAGGGAGAGAGTGAGTATACGTACATAGGCACATAGGATTGGGGGAGTGCGGAAAGGCAGAGAGAGGGGAGAGAGAGAGAATTCCAAGCAGGTACCTCTGATGTTACCAAATTACCTGAATCCAGTGCAGAGCCTGACATGGGGCTTGAACTCAGGAATTGTGTGACATCATGACCTGAGCTAAAACCAAGAGTCGGTTACTTAACCACCTGAGCACAGATGCCCCAGGAAAAATACTTTTTCTTTTTAAGCTCCAAATATTTTCTTTTTGTCCATTACAATTATATCCTCCCACATTTACAAGTACACTTTGGATGGCACACCAATTAGCATAATCCTTTAGGAAAACTGTCTGATACTGCCCATTACACCTACACATAGTCATGCATGTCCTACCATTTCACTCCTCAGTATGTACACGTCAGAAATGACGACCTGTCTTTACCAAACCTCATAATAGGCTCATAGCAGCACTATTTCTTTTAGCTCCAAACTAGGATCTACTCAGAAGCCCAGTAACAGGCACACAAATAAAGTGAGATATAGTCAAAGAATTGACTATTACACAGCCATAGAATTAATAATCCACAATTAAACCCAACAGTGTGATTGAATACCACAGAGGGTTTTTAAACAGTCTCTAAAGAGTAAAGAATCAGTATCAGATCTTTCAATTTATGTGAAGTACAAAACAGGCAAACAGACTCCATGTTCTCCTAGATCCAGATGGCGGTCACCCTGCGTGTGGTGAGGGGAGGACGGGAGGGACTGACTGCAGGGATGCCTGGGGCTTCCCTGAGCCCTAGTGTGGTCTCCTGAGCTCCCTGCTGGTGCACAGGCTCTTCACCTTGTGGAGATTCAATGAATGCTTTGCTTGTGTTCTCTTGATGCTTATATTTCAACATGAAACTTAAAAATTCAGCATTCCAGTTTCTTGAGTTTTGAATTGTGAAGCTCATTTATGCCCAATGTGCGTGATCCTGTTGTTTCATACACGTTATGACATGTCCTTAAGAGAGTAGGTGCGTGGATTACAGGAAAAGCAGGCCCCAAATATCAGCCAGCACCGCATTCTTGGCAAAGTTCACTCACGTTGTCTGGGTCTTGTTTGTGAAAGCATTGCCCAACATCAAGTTCTGTAAATGATTTCTTTTAAAATTTTTTAAAAGTTTATTTATATTTGAGAGAGGGAGGGAGGGAGGGAGAGAGAGAGACTGTGTGTGAGTGGGGGACGGACAGAGAAAGGAGGAGACTGAAACTGAAGCAGGCTCCAGGCTCTGAACTGTCAGCACAAAGCCTAAGTCTGGACTTGAACCAATGAGCTGGGAGATCATGACCTGAGCTGAAGTTGGACTCTTAACTGACGGAGCCATGAAGTGAGTGATTTTTAAAGGAGCATCTAGGGGCTCCTGGGTGGCTCAGTTGGTTAAGCGTCCGGCTTTGGCTCAGGTCATGACCTCGCGGTTCGTGGGTCCAAACCCCGCATGGGGCTCTGTGCTGACAGCTAGCTCAGAGCCTGGAGCCTGCTTCACATTCTGTGTCTCCTTCTCTCTCTGACCCTCCCCTATTCCCACTGTCTCTCTTTCTCTCTCTCTCAAAAATAAATAAAGAACATAAAAAATTTGAAAAAAAATAAAGGAGCATCTATGATCTTTTGACATTTACACACAATAGGCCTGAATGGATTTCCATAATTAGAGAGTTAATGAAAACCTTGGGCACAACACTTGCACATTCCAAGAACCTGAACATGATCTAGCAGAGAACATGCCTGCATTTATAAAAACAAACCAAAGCGGGTCACGGGTATAACATTTACTATGAAAGCAGTGAGAATCTGAGTCCAACTCTGGCACTGCTGGGCTTGTGACTGATTTTTTCTTTTACTTTGCAAAAGTTTCTGATGGGCGGAGCATCTAGTAATCCCTTTCATTTCCAAACTGTGTTTCAACTTCCTTTTGCAGCAACTGCTTCCCTGCCCTAATCACAACTTTTAGCAGAAGAGAAGCTGGCAAGAGGGAGCAGTGGCAGCTGGCTGATGTGCCCCTAAGGATCCTCAAAATGAGATTCCCAGCAGTGATTGTTTGGCTTATGTGGTGGACGGTTTGTGTTGCAGAAGGTAAGAGTGAAAAAAGGAAGGCTTTTCTGTATTACAAAACATTTGCTATTATGCTTTTCTCAGTGGTAATAGGAATTTGGTCTAGAAGATGTGATTTAATTACTGTTCTATAGCTTATGTGTGAGTGGCTCTTGACATTGTTAAGTTTCAAAAAACATAAGTAGCTTCTTTAAATAATGTGATTATTCATAATTTTATTTAATGTAGAAATTCAAAACATGTTTTAATGTTTTGAAAACTGTAATATAAGCATTTCCCTTGTAATTTTTATAAAAAATAATTGACTTTTTTTGCTTAGAATTTTCACCCAAATGCTTTGTGTGAAAGAATTAAGAAGCATATGAGCATATATAGAATCAGAACAGAAATTAGACAATAGAAGCCTTCAAATCATCTAATGATTGGATTTATCTCAGATATAGATGTTAACTCTTTCTATGGAAAAATCCATTTATCACTTCCAACTGATGTTCCACGACCTTAAAATTCTTATAGATAACCAAGCATTACTTGTACCATTAGAATGAAAATACCATATAAATTGAAAAAATTGAATATGCAATGTTTTTAACATCTGAGTCATTATAATGGATGTTTTCCTGTGGGTGTATTTGAGATATATTCTAGAAGAGTAGCCTTTAGGAATAGTGAATATGAATGTAGAAGGTTTTATTTTTTTTGGCATTAGTAAGGCAATTTCTAGACATATAATTAAATTTAGTTCCAACACTACTTCTCAGTAGATTAAAAAGTTTTCTTTGGATGGAATTTTGTTTCTAGTTCATGATAGGAAACTAATTATATGATATTATTTGACATTTTTTGATTGACATTTTTAAAACAAATGAGTTGTCTAGCATTCATAAATTTCCAAAATATTTCACTAACTCAACAAGTTTTGATTGAATGCTTACTGTCAGCCTCTAAGCCTTGAGAAATATTAGCAAATGACACTAAGTCTCTGTCATTGACAGTCTTTCAATCTAGAAAATAAAGACCTATATCTCTCTTTAATTATATTCTTCTGTCATCTTTTTAAGGATTCTTCAAATGTGCTTAATTTTTTTCTAAGATGGAGTGGTTTTTTAGTTTCACATTCTGATATGCTAATGCTTGATAATTAGCTTGGAAACTTTATATATACAGCCATACTTATAAACTAGCTATACGGTCTTTCCCTATATATATAAGTATTGAAGTCATTATTCAAAAGTAAATTGTTACCGTACTGGCAAATAGGTCCAGAACACGGTTCATGCTACTAGTCATCACAAACATCTTTTTCTTTACGTAAGTGTTTTTGTCCTTTCTTTAACAGGAGTACTTTCAGTGTCTCAAAATGTCCATATTGTCTGCCTAGGCCTTATGTAGACATCACTTGTCATGTAAGGAAGATTTGTTGTTGTTTTTTTTTTCAGCTCATGTTTAAAACTCAAGAATGGATGCCAAGCTTAATTAAACTGTTTAAGTGATTACAAGGCAGATTTTGAAATTTTAAAATGGGGTGCAATTAAATATGTATTAAAAATTAATAGCAATTTAAACTCCTTACTTGATTCCAGCTGACTCATTTCACCTGTATTTTCTATTTCGTTAAAATGTGTTCAAATGTGGCAGCAGTTTCTGCTGGTAAATCGGGCATCAGCACTCTACGTACTACAGTAAGACCGACTGTAACTCTGGCTGACACCTAGTAGAGAAACTATAACGTTACTATTGAAAGCAATGCTGAGGTTAGTTAGCCTCTTGATTTTCACAACAGCACACACGATGCACAAGTGAGTAGGAAAAAATGACATGACTTTTCAGTAGATACTGAACTGCTATTTTTTCCTTCTTTGCCAAAAAGTTCTGAAACTGGTTTGAAATGCCAATTCCATGAGTCTACCATACCTGACAGAAATTTCACTCAGCAAGGTGGTCTTGCTCATTAAAAATATGTATACATCCTTCAGTAGTTGCCTCCAGCTTTACTTCTCACATAGAAATTAATATGGAATAGTGCATTGAGATACTGAGAAAGACTAAATGGAATCCTGAAGGGTCAGGTGAGGAATTGGGAAAAGACAGTTTGGAACACCGGCACAGTCTGCTTTACTCAACCAGGCTTCATGGTTTAGCATTTTGTAAATTGCCTCTGCCCCGTTCGGAATGGACATTCCTCAAAAAATACTCCTCACTACTAAGGAGGAATGATCACCCATATGAAGAATTTATTGGCCCAGGTTTCATGGAGACCAGTTAGTACCTGTTCAATGCAGTAGAGCCTCTGCATCCCCATTGCCCAGTGTCTAGAAATGTTAGTTGCTTCCATGTAAAACATCACAGCTGGATGAATCACCACAGGCTGATAAGAATCTGGTCATATTTACAGAACAAGGTTCAGAATAACAGTCCCTCAATTTTACCACATAGTTTCTGCTTTCTGGACTATATTACAATCACACTTTTCAAGTAGACCTTTTAGATTTAGGGTCTAAAAAGTGTATAATATTTGAAATGAGCCACAGCCCAGAAATTCCTGGCTGAGAAATGTGAATAAATTAAGCCTACTGAAAAATGTTCAAGTACACAATGGCTATTTTGTTTGGAGAGATGTAGGTGTTATCTAATGCTGGAGATTTAAAGGGAAAGAAATAGTCTTTCAGGACCTAAAATATACAGATCAAGGCTAGAGAGATTCTCTTCTATCAGAAAACAGAGGAAAACAATTTTTTGTGTAATGTTTCTTTTTTTTAATCTTTTTTAATGTTTTACTTTTGAGATAGAGAGAGACAGCCTGAGAAGGCGAGGGTCAGAGAGAGAGGGAGACACAGAATCTGAAGACAGGCTCCAGGCTCTGAGCTGTCAGCACAGAGCCTAATGCAGGGCTCAAACCCCACGAACCATGAGATCATGACCTGAGCGGAAGCCAGACACTTAACCAACTGAGCCACCCAAGCACCCCTTTTTTATATTGCTTCAAGTACAAGATGGTTTCAAATTTTAAAGTTTACCCTAAAATGGAAAAAATAATTGATATTATAAATCGTAAGAATTACTTATGAATTAACTAAAAGTACTATTTTATAAATGTGTATATGATGAATGGATCAAGAAGATGTGGTATATATATATATATATATATATATATATATATATATATATATATACACACACACACACAATGGACTATTACATGGCAATGAGAAAGAATGAAATCTGGCCATTTGTAGCAAAGTGGATGGACCTTGAGGGTGTCCTGCTAAGCAAAATAAGTCAGGCGGAGAAGGACAGATACCATCTGTTTGCACTCATAGGTCTAACAGGAGAACAGGAGAAACCTAGTGGAGGCCCAAGGGGAGGGGAAGGGGGAAAGAGAGTTGGAGGGAGAGAGGGACGCAAAACCTGAGAGACTATTGAATACTGAAAACAAACCGAGGGTTGAAGGGGGTGGGAGGGGGAAGGGAGGTGGTGGTAATGGAGGAGGGCACTTGTGGGGAAGAGCACTGGCTGTTATATGGAAACCAATTTGACAATAAACTATTAAAAATAAAAATAAATAAATAAAATAACTCAGAGGCTGGAAAAGAAAAAAAAAGATGTATATGAATGTAATACACAGTTACCTAATCCAGAAAACTTGACATAGTGGTTTTTAATTCTAAATTCTATGTTTCAATTTCAATATGATAAATAAGAATTCTTCTCCCATCAAGAAAACTCTATGTTTTCAGAAATCGTTGTGTAGCGTTTAACTATATGGTGTGATTTAAAGTTGTGCAATGGCCCAGCTGCCTTCAATATCCTTTCTTCTTTGAAAATGTTTTAGGGGCACTTGGGTGGCTCAGTAGGTTAGCTGTCTGACTCTTGATTTCAGCTCAGGTTATGATCTCACAGTTTGTGGGATTGAGCCCAACAGCAGGCTCTGCGCTGACAGTTGGGAGCCTGCTTGGGATTTTCTATTTGTCTTTCTCTCTCCTCTCTCTCTCTCTCTCTCTCTCTCTCTCTCTCTCTCTCCTCTCTCTCTCTCTCCCCCTCCACTGTTTGTACACTGTCTCTCAAAATAAATATTTAAAAAAATAAATTCTATTTAAAAAAAGAAAAAATGTTTTTCACATTGATATTACCAGATTCAACAAATCTGAAATTCACGTGGAAAAACATATACTATGAATAAAGACTTTAGAATAGTTAAATCTAGTATAATTTACTGTAATCTACTATGAATTACTATAAGCTGAAACGTTCTCTACAGCAATTTTAGTGAGGAAAGGTAGAAATGGATGATGCAGTGAAGACAGGACTAAGGAACTCTGGAAGGTGAGGTGTCCCTGGGGAGGAGATTTCTGATACGTGAAGCGTGACAGTGAGCACCATGAGAAGGGTCAGAGCAGATGCCCCCAGAGTGCCAGGAGAGGGAGAGGTGTGCCAAAGCAAGCCCTGCTTATTTTAAATGTAGGCATGTCTGCCCAATGCATATGCTACTCTTCTTCCCGCACATAATGTTAAACTGGAACTGAATTATTAAATGTTGCTGAAATTGTTCTTAACTACAAAACCCCCACTGACACACAAATTAGTAGTTTCTTCATCTTTGGCCTTTGATTCCTAGGACTTCTACCAAAGTCTAAATCGATCCACTTTTCTTTGCTCAATCCCGGGTTGTCCTACAACCTTTGCACTTTGCCTTCTTCCCAATTATGCCTCCGCCTCACTCCACACACCATCCCCCACCTGCCCAGAATGTGAAATTCTCCCAATCCGTCTATCCTGGGTTCACTTAACTGATGTGCACTTTACCCATACCTTTAACTAGTTTCAGAATATGGTGCATAAACAAGAGACTTTAGGGAAAAAAATCACAAAAAAAGAACAAAAGGAAAGAGGTAAAAAGATTTGACAGGGCACTTTTATGTATTTGGACATTTTAACTGAGAGGACCAAGTTTCTCAAACCATGTTGACCAAAAATGTAACAAATAGGGAAGTGATTATAGAATCCTTCCTTCAGAGGCTCCCAAAGCTTCTCTTGAACAAAACTAAAATGGTTCTGACTGCTAAATGATAGCATAAATTCAAAATTAAGACACATTGACAAGAGGTGCAGTGGAATTAAAGACAGCGGTTTCTTGGGCTCCTGCAACAGAGCTTTGAGATCACTGCACATGTGTCCTCATGTCTTACCTTTCACACGGGTTACCATGCACTGTGCTCTGCCCACGGGTTGCCTGCAGTCTGCAGATATGACGGAAAGGCTCCAAGAGAGCTTCATATTCATCCATTCATTCTCTCATTCATTTCTTTGTTCATCCAATGATCATTTTTTAAGTGTCTGCTAATATTAGTACTTAGAACTAGCATTTTCCAAAAGGCCATTTAGTAGGGAAAACAAAAGGAATAGTTATTGTATTTTATCAACATATTGTATCTTCTCATATAAAGCGTTGTGATGAAGGTAAGCAAAAGAGAGACCACAGGATCATTTAGAGGACACAAGAAATCCAAATTGGAATGGGAGGCTGCAGTGGGATGGGGTTGGGGTGTTGGTTTGTTAAGAGGTGGAATGAAGAGAGACAAATATGTCAGGGTCACGATGGCATCTTGGGTAGGCTATGACCGTTGGATAGGAGTCAACCAAATAAGGATGACATGGAGGAGGACATTCAAGACTGAGGAAAGATGAGGACACCTGTATGGTTCAGTCAGTTAAGAATTCGACTCTTGACTCGGCTCAGGTCATGATCTCAGTCATGAGATTGAGCCCCTTATAGAGCTCCAACACCAGGAATGGACCCTGCTTGGGATTCTCCCTCTTGCTCTCGCTCTCTCTCTCCTTCTACCCCTGCCCTCTCCATCAAAAAAAACAAAAAGACTGAGGAAACATCAATTGTGTTTACAAAAGACTACTAGTAGAGCTGTAAAAATGGAGGCTTGAAATCATCCCCCACATTTCTAACTCTTCCCTCTGTGGCATTTCCACAAGCACTACAGGTGAAATTGGGTAAAGATAGCGTGTGCTGCTTTTCTTTTTTTTTTTTTTTTTAAATTCTTATTCTCAAGATTATCATGCTAATTATTCAGATGCAAAATCATTCCTGCTATAGTTTTTAAGATCCTCATTTTAAGGTCATTCTGTACCTAAACTTCTTCTTACAGCAACCAGTCAATATATCCAAACAATTTACTTTACGAAGCTACCATTTTGACTTGAACAAGAATTGGCATCAGGTAGTAGCGACCCAAATACAACACATTTCAAGAAATTTGATTTCAGTGATATATTCAAGCTGTATCCTGATAGTAACTTGTTTCAATCCTAGTTATGGCATACTTGTATTCCGCCCAATTTCTTATAGCTATGACTTGTCCCACGTGCTTTTCATAATCCTGGAATTATCTTCATGGTCTTTACACTGTTAAAATTTCATCAAGAAATTGCATAAACATATTTGAAAAATTTTTTAATGTAAGTTTATTTTTTCAAGTGCTTTAATAGTGTAATGTCATCTGATTTTTCTAGAGTTTATATTTTTTAAAAAATTCACTGCAACTGATACTTTTATAGAGGTGTACATATTATCTGCCACATATCTTTAATTATTCTCATTTTGTTTGTAAAGTGATCTGAATATATCTTACTTTGAAAAGCTAATTGGATCATATCATGTATATGCATATGTAACTAATATTCATATATACTAGTGAGAAGGCAGGAGAGAAATTTAACATAAAATATCTATTTTTGCTCTTTCCATCGTGTCCATTTGATTTACTCTTTCAACCTTGATTTTTAGTTTTGCTGTATAATATATTCTAATGCCTACTAAGTTTAGAATGAAGCTATTCAAAAAGTGTTATTTCCTATTCTTTTTTTCCCAAAATAATTTTAGAAAACTAGAGTAATTATACAAAGAGACCAACCTTAGTCTACCAAGGCAGTCTGGTATACATCTGATTAAGGTTTTCTTGATTAATTTTAGAATGTCTTACAAATAAAAGGAAAGCCCACCAAAGAATTTTATTAACAAAAGTGGCATAACCAATTTTGGAAAAACATCCTATGTAACCCTGCGGAGATGGAGTCTAGTTAGCAGGCTGTGTCACAGTCAAGGTGGCTAATGGTCATAATTACAACTAAAATTTTGGAGATGGCAGTGGAAAGATGGAGAAATGGAGTAGGGGGCAGTGATACCGTTTTCTTACAGTCAAGAGATGCCATTTATAGTTCATGGAAAAAGCACCAGAATTTTAAGAGTTCTTTGAAGTAAAAAGGGTAGTCCATATGAGAATGCTTAAACATATATACCTAGTAAGAATTGTGAGAAGCTGATAGTAAGATTATGTGAAAGATATGTATCCGTGTCCTTTCCATCTGGTTGTTAAAAGCAATTAACCAGATCTGAAAATTCAAGAACTAGTGATATAAATGTATTTTCTTGAAATATAACCAAAAGAAAATGCATTTTCCTCAGGCTGGCTAATGAGCTGGTGGTGTATGTGCACGTGTGTTTGCGTGTGTCTGTAAATTGATTAATGTTTTGAAGATGGATTACTCTTGGCAGATATGTTAGCTTTAAAAAATAATTTAAATTGAATAAATTGATAAAATCTTTATTACTCTTATCTCGCATTAGCTTAATATCAAAATGGTAATATATTACTAAAATATAATTCTGTACTCATAATATTGGCATCTATGTTTGAAAATTATTTTTCTAATCACCTGAATGCCGTGAAGTGGATTTGAACTTCTAAACTGAAAAACACGCATATTAACCTGTAATTAAGCATAAAATTTTCATCATCAACATTAAATTTGAAAACAAACAAAAAAAATCTGGCTCTTTGGGAGTGTGGGGAATCGAGAGATGGTTTGTGTTGTTTTATGATAGTATATTAGCACCATCTAGTGGGAAAACAGTATGTTTTCTTAAATTCTAAAAATCAAAACTGTATGTAGTAGTATCATTTATTAAAAGTTCCCTAACATAAATGTGCTAAAAATTTGCTAAAACTTCAAAGGAAAGTTACTACATATGAAGCTCACATAAGTATTATTTTCTATACATAAGTATAGTTTTATATGGAGTTTCTATGAAATGTGAAACATTTTATCATAGATCTATTCCATGGTCATATTCATCTCTGTTGACTACTTGCCCCTTAACTTTAAAAAAAAAAAATTCTAGAATAGAATGTTAAGCCATTGTCATAAAACCAAGTAAAGAAAGGAGTTATGCAATGAAAGTGATACTAATAAATCTGTCTGGTGATAAGTATCTTTATATTTGCCATTTTCATAAGTAATGTGTTAGAGATCTAATGTAATCATTCTATCTTTTTAAAGTTTTCATTTAAATTCCAGTTAGTTAATGTATACTGTAATAATAGTTTCAGGAGTAGAATTTAGAGGTTCATCATGTACCTATAACACCCAGGGCTCACCACAACAAATGTCCTCCTTAATATTTATCACTTGTAATCCATCCCCCCACCTCCCTCCCCTCCAGCAACTTTCAGTTTGTTCTCTATACCTAAAAGTATGTTTTTTTGGTTTTGCCTCTCTCTTTTTTCTCCTATGTTCGTCTCTTTCAGTTTTTTAATTCCACATATGAGTGAAATCATATGGTATTTGCTTTTTCTGACTGACTTATTTAGCATAATATACTCTAGTTCCATCGATGTACTGCAGATGGCAAGATTTCATAACTTTTGGTGGCTGAGTAATATTCCAGTGTGTGTGTGTGTGTGTGTGTGTGTGTGTGTGTGTGTGTTATGTCTCTTTATCCATTCATTCATCAGTGGATATTTGTGCTCTTTCTATAATTTGGCTGTTGTTGATACTGCTGCTATAAATATCAAGCTGCATGTGTCCCTTTGTTATGCCCAAGTTTCCAATATTGCCCCCCAAAAAAAGACCAGAGACTACCAGGGAGACCAAGTCGTGCATGCAAAAGCAAAGGGCTTTATTACAGGCTTAAACTCGGGCTCACAGACTCCACCCACCCTCTGGCCACATGGAGAGAGAGCCCCAAACAAAGGCAGGGTAGGGCTTTTATGAGTTTGGGAAGGGGGAGTTACAGAAAATGACGACACAGGCACAGCGATCCAATCCCTACCCCCCAATCAATACTGGCAGTTGTGGGAGCCAATCACAACATTTAGAGTATTGACCAATCAGAGTGGGGCCAGGACCCTTACGGAGGGCGTGACTTTTACTAATATGATGTATCATGGTGATTGATTTGAGGATATTGAACCATCTTTGCAGCTCAGGAATAAATCCCACTTGACTGTGGTGAATGATTCTTTTAATATACCATTAAATTTGGTTTGCTAGTATTTGTTTAAATTTGCTTTAATGTTTTATTTATATTTGAAACAGAGAGATTCAGAGCATGAGCGGGGGAGGGGCAGAGAGAGAGGGAGACACAGAATCGGAAGCAGGCTTCAGGCTCTGAGCTGTCAGCACAGAGCCCAACGTGGGGATCGAACACACGAACGTGAGATCATGACCTGAGCTGAAGTCGGAGGCTTAACCGACTGAGCCACCCAAGCGCCCCAGTTTGCTAGTATTTGTTGAGAATTTTGACATTCATGTTCATCAGGGATATTGGTCTCTATTCTCCTTTTTAGTGAGAACTTTGCTGGTTTTGTAATCAAGGTAATGCTGACCTTGTAGAATGAGTTTGGAAGTTTTCTTTCTGTTTTTATTTTTTGAAATAATTTGGAAAAAATAGGCGTTAATGTTTGCTGATTGTTGGTCTGTTCAAGTATTCTAGTATTCTATTTCTTCCTGCTTAACTTTTGGTAGTTTATATGTTTCTAGAAATTTATCCATTTCTTCTATATTGCCCAATTTGTTGGCATATATATTTTTATAATATTTTCTAATACTTGTTTGCAGTTTTGTGGTGTTGATTGTGATCTCTCCTCTCCCTTTTATGGTTGTATTTATTTGGGTCATTTCTCTTTTCTTTTTGGTAAGTCTGGCTAAGGGGTTATCAATTGTATTAATTCTTTCCCAAAACAAGCTCCTGGTTGCATTAATCTGATCTGATTTTTTAAAATTTGTTTCTACTCTAATCTTTATTATTTCCCTTCTTCTGCTGACTTTAGGTTTCATTTGTTGTTCTTTTTATAGCACCTTTAGGTGTAAAGTTAGGTTGTATACTTGAGATTTTTCTTACTTCTTGAGTGAGACTTGTATTGGTATATGCTTCCCTCTTACAACTGCTTTGGTACATTCCAAAGGTTTTGGACCATCTTGTTTTCATTATGATTCCTTTCCATGTATTTTTTTTTTATTATTTCAGTAATTTCCTGGCTGACCCATTTATTCTTTGGTAGGATGTTCTTTAACCTCCATGTATTTGTTGTCTTTCCAAAGTTTTTCTTGTGGTTGACTTCAAGTTTCATCGGGTCCTGGCCTGAAAATATGCATGGTATGATCTCAGTCTTTTTGTACTTGTGGAGACCTGATTTGTAACCTACTAGGTGATCTACTCTGGAGAATGTTCCATGTGCTCTTGTTATGCCCAGATTTTTAATATTGTCCCCAAAAACCAGAAACAACCAGGGAGACCGAGTCATGCAAGCAAAAGCAAAGGGCTTTATTATTATTATGGGCTTAGGCTGGCCGGACCTAAGCTCAGGCTCACAGACTTTACCAGCACAATGGATCCATGCTGAAAGCCCCGAACAAAGTGGGGGTAGGGCCTTTATGGCTTTGGGAAGAGGGAGTTACAGGAAATTGTGACACAGGTATAGTGACCCAATCACTATTGCCTATCAATATTGGCAGTAACTTTAACCATACGTTGTTACTTTTGGTGGGAGCCAATCACAACATTTAGAGTATTGGCCAGTTACAGAGTGGGCCCAGGACCCTCACAGAAGGTGTGACTAGCCTTAAGCAATAGGTGATTATCTATAGCTTCCATCTTTAGGCCCGCCCTTAGAAATGTTAAAGGTGTTAGCTGGCCTTTCCTGATTGGGTGTTACAAGGGTTGTCCCTCCTTGTGTGTGCCCTTCTATTGTCTAATGATTCTGAGAAACTGACACTTAGGCCTTCAAGGTCAGAGGGAAACTTGAAACCTGTCATAGTGTCAGTTTGGTTCATATCTGCATCCTTACACTCTCAAAAAGAATGTGTCATCTGGTGTTTTAGGTTGAAATATTCTGAATGTATCTGTTAAATTCATCTGATCCAGTGGGTTATTCACAGCCATTGTTTCCTTGATAGTTTTATGCTTAGATTTTCTGTCCATTGGTGTAAGTGGGTGTCATAGACTCCTTTATTGTATTACTATCAATGAGTTCCTTTATGTTTGTTACTCTTTTATATATTTAGGTGCATTCTAGTTGGGGGCATGAATATATATAATTGTTAGATCTTGATGAATAGACCCTTTTATTATGATAGAGGGCCCTTCATCTCTTATTATGGTCTTTAATTTAAAATCTAGTTTGTCTGATATAAGTATGGGTACTCCAGCTTTCTTTGACATCCATTAGCATGATAAATGGCTCTCCATCCCCTCACTTTTAATCTGCAGGTATCTTTGGGGCTAAAATGAGTCTCTTGTGGGAAGCATATAGATGGGTCTTCTTTTTTTTTATCCATTTTGATACCCTATACCTTTTGATTGAAGCATTTAGTCCGTTGACATTCAGAGTAATTGTTGATAGATATGAATTTAACGCCATGTATTTATTTTATCATGTTTCTGGAGATTTTCTCTGTTCTTTTCTAGAGTTTGTTGTTTTTGGTCTTTCTTTTCCACTCAAAGAGTCCCCTTTAATATTTATTGCAGGGCTGGTTTGGTGGTCACAAATTCCTTCAGTTTTTGTTTGTCTTGGGAGCTGTTTATCCCTCCTATTCTGAATGATAGACTTGCTGGTTTGAGTGTCCTTGGCTGCATATTTTTCCCATTCAGCACATTGAATATATCATGTCACTCTCTTCTGCCTGCCAAATCTCCGTGGAGAGATCTGCTATTAGGCTTTTTTTCTTCTTCCTTTTTAAGTTAGTGACTTCTTTTATCTTGCTGCTTTTAGATTTTTTTTTCTTTATCTCTATATTTTGCAAAGTTAACTACAGTGTTTGTAGTTAAGTTGGCCTGTGTGTGTTCATTTTGATGGGAAATCTCTGTGCCTCCTGGATTTGGATGTCTGTTATCCTTCCCCAGTTTAGAGAAGTGTTCAGCTATAATATTCTCAAATGAACCTTCTGCCTCCTTTTCCTTCTCTTCTTCTAAGACTACTATGATTTGAATGTTATTCTGATTTACGGAGTCACTGAATTCTCTAAGTCTACATTCATGACCTAATATTTTTCTTTCCCTCTTCTCTTCAGCTTCATCATTTTTCATAAGTTTATCTTCTAAATCACTGATTCATTCTGATGATTGTTTCATCCTTACATACAAAGCTGCAGGACAGTTGTCTGTTGGTGCCTGGGACTGGTGGCTGTGCTGGTCTGGAAGCTGGCTCCTCTGGTCAATAGATAAGCAGTTGCCAGGCATGGAGGGGCTAGGGTTCATTTAAGCGGGCTGCCTTCACTGGGGGCCACTGTCCTGTTCCCTGAAGCCCCACCACATTGGTGTTGGTGAGAAAAATGACAACATCTTAATCTCTTCTCCCCTCAGAGGGTGTCTCAAAGTATGCAGTTCAGGCAGCCCTCACAGAGTAGCATGATCATTTGACTTGTTCTGCTCCACAGTCTCCTCCACCTCCTAGGACTGCCTTCTGTGCAAACCTCATTCTGGAATAATGCCACTCTGCCCTGCCAACAAAGGGCCTTAGGCTGCACCTGCAGTGTCTTTGTCCTTGGGGGGCAATATACCCTCTTCCCACAGTTCTTTAGGGAAAGTTTCTCCCAATGCATCCTTGAGAACACTACCACACCCCAGGACTGGTTCCCCTCCCCACCAGGCACCTGCACACAGCCAGCTCAGTCCAAAGAAAGTCAAGCAACCCTAAAAACTTCAATCTTCATTCATAAGGCTGTTTGCAAAGTGGAAATTCACTCTCTCTGTATTTTTTGTTCCCCTGTCCTTGGTCCATAGAGATTTTTCTCCTGTCCAAGTACAATACTGTATTTCCACAACCTTTTTTCACTTCCTTTTGTCTCTTCACAGAAGGGGTCTCCTCCCTTCCTTGCCTATACTGTTCATTTTTTTCTCTCCTGGTTCACAAAGAACCACTTCTCTCCCACCAAGCTGTTTCTTTCCACCAGTGGGGATCCTTCTGCCACTCTGCAGATTGATTTCCTGGGTGTTACAAGTGTTCTGACCTCAATACGACTGTGTTGGGGGATGAGGGGAAAGAAGAATCTTCCTACTTATCTGCCATCTTGACTCCTCCAAGCATAGGTATTTTTAGAAGCAAAAATAACCTAAATATATTGGAAATTTAAATAAACACTTTAAGCAATTACTTTGTTTTCATTGTTTTTAGATTGTGAAGGACCGCCTCCAGGAAGACAAAATGAAATTTTGTCAGGTGTCTGGTCTGAACAAACATATCCCGAGGGAACTCAGGCTACATATAAATGCCAACCTGGATATAGAAGTCTTGGAGCTATTGTAATGGAATGCAAGAATGGAAAATGGGTGGCTCTTAATCCATTGAGGATATGTCAGAGTAAGTAAATCGTACATTTGTGAAAAGTTTAGTTGTGAAAATACAAAATGTTTGATGTTGTAGCAATATTAGCTGAATTATATCACAGTTGTCATTTAAATACAAAATAATAGGGGTGCCTGGGTGGCTCAGTCGGTTAAGCATCTGACTTCAGCTCAGGTCAGGATCTCACGGTTTGTGAGTTCGAGCCCCGTGTCAGGCTCTGTGCTGACAGCTCAGAGCCTGAAGCCTGATTCTGATTCTGTGTCTCCCTCTGTCTCAGCTCCTCCCCTACTTACGCTCTGTCTCTCTGTCTCTCTCCTTCTCAAAAATAAATAAAAATTTAAAAAGATAAAAATATATAAATACAAAATAATATACCATCATTGTTCTTAGTAAGGAGTTGTAATCTTCCAAACTAAAAAAACCAACTGTATAAATAAGTTTGATAATAAAATAATAACTTTGTTATTTTTCACTTTTCCATATCTTCAATTATATCTTTGGATAGAATATCAAATGTCATTTTTCTTGAACTTTTACATCAAATGTGTTTCATAATATTGTATTGTTTTGATCATTTTAGAAAGGCCCTGTGGACATCCTGGAGATACTCCATTTGGTTCTTTTCATCTTGCAAGAGGAAATGAATTTGAATATGGAGCAAAGGTTGTTTACACATGTAGTGAGGGGTATGTAGTCAATATAAAAAAATTGAGACAGTTATAATTTAGATTGTAAATAGGGATGATATTGATTAGTATTTTTAAGGTCACTTTCTTTTCCTTTTTTTTATTTTTAACATTTTATTTTATTTTTAGAGAGACAGAGTAGGAGCAGGGGAGGGGACAGAATCCAAAGCAAGCTCCAGGCTCTGAGCTGTCAGCACAGAGCCCAGTTAGGGGCTTGAATGCACAATCTGTGACATCATAACCTAAGCCAAAGTAGGATGCTTAACTGACTGAGCCACCAAGATGCCCCAGTCACTTTATTTTTCTATGAGCATTTTTATAAGTACTAAACAAATAGCCTGAAAAATTAATCTGTAATGAAAATTATTATGTTTGGATACCATATTATCTCCTCAACATTGGAAATTTAAAATGAATTATAATTACTCTTGGAAAGTGTAGTTCTAGGAGGGTTGGAAAATAGTATGCATATAAATAAGGGTTTATTCCAACAAGTCTTGACTATATTCTATTATGTGCAGAGTATATGGAAGTTCAACATGTCAGGGACACTGGAAATGGTAACAAAATCAAATTACATGGCAGCTTTTTGATAAAACCTTATAAAGTTTAGGAGAAACAAATATTTTACACTGGAGCAATAATAACTACCATTATTTAAGTGGTCTTCAAATTATTCTTACCACATGGACCAAAAGTGCTACTACCTTCATAATCATTGACTTGGTTCTCTAACCACCTACTGGACTTTCAATGGCTAATCTTAACACTGTGGTACCTCTTCAGTGTTCTTTATTTCTGTTATGCCCTTCCAGGTCAAAAAATTGTGTTGAAGTAAGTTTCATGCATGGTAAAACCAGTATCATTACAAGTTTATGCTACAGAAATATAAGTAGGATCAATATAATACTTTAAAGGTTAGGCTTCAGAAAAAGCCTGCATCCCAAAACTCCACCACTTAATAACTGTGTCATTCTGATATCTCTTAACTCCCATTTCCTCAATTTTATGGTAGAAACATGGGATGCCTGAGTGACTCACTCAGTTGGGCATCCAACTCTTCATTTCAACTCAGGTCATGATCCCAGGGTCTTGGGATTGAGCCCCACATCGGGCTCTGCACTGAGCATGGAGCCCGCTTGGGATTCTCTCTCTCCCTCTGTCCTTTCCCCAACTTGCACATACTCTATCTGTCTCTCTCTCTCTAAAAGAAACACAGCAGGTGCATCATAGAATTGGTGGAAAACATAAATAAGACACACACTGAAGCCCTTCAAAGAGTTCTTGGGATATTATAGGCACCCAATAAGTCTTAGTTCTTATGATTTTAGGCTCTCTTTGGACACTATCTGAGATTCTTCAAAGACATTTTTAGCACAACTTTCAATCATTGCTGCTGACTTTGTTATACATGACCAAATAACCAAATATGAAGACCATCTGGACCTAAACTTTCCAATTACCTCACTGTTCACCTCTGTAATATCCCTTTCAGTACAGGCTTGTCTGGCCCCCCCTTTAGTTTCCATTTTGGACCTGGCAAAAGAGATCAAAACTCTTAGACTGCTTCCACTACATTCCCTATATCTCAGTAATAAAAAAATTATAATTTGGTCAAAAAAATTACTGACATACTTAACCTCTGACCTTGGCTCAACTTAATTTATCTTTGCTTCCTTCCTCTTGTACGAATTCTGGGCAAACTCTGTTAGAGACTCTATGAAATTAACTGCCCCTGCCACTCAGCTTGGACTTCCAGCAAGGACTAGATATTCATCAGGGAAATAAAAGTCCTCGGACCAGGCAAGATCCGCAAACATCAATAGTTTATACTATTTTAAAATTTTTAGAGAGCTTATTTTACCTACCTGAGGGGTGTAAATCTTTTGACTTAAATGTGGAATCAATGCAGAATGGGTTTACTACACCCATGGTTTCTGCTCATCATCCGACCCTCTTTGATCCCTTGTCCTCATACACCTTTTCTCTGCTAAATATCTATTTAGCTGAATACTAGCCCTGTATCAGGATATTTGACATGGATATCTAGTTTCAGTATCCTATGGATAGGGAGTTTTAAGGAAGAGCTCAGCAAAACGTTTTTCTGGTACATTGCCCAGCTGGGGTTGCAGATACATGAGCTGTTACTTTTCCCCAAGTACCAGCATTTGGACAGTCTATTTTCCTTCCCCCTTTCTCTAGGTGTATGGGCCATAAGTGGTTTTGTGTAGAATGTTGCAGAATTCTGAAAACAATTTTGGGGGAATGGGGGAATGTCTAGTGTAGATGGAAAATGTTAACCAGGAAATATACTTTCTATTTTGGAACAGGGTACCAGTAGTGGAGACAAAGAAGGAATTTTAATTGCCAATTATTTTGTTTCTTTATATAACAGAGACATAGATAAATGTTTGACTTCAAGTTCTGTGATTCTCATTTAAAATGTTTTCTTCCTTTAGAGAATTAGGAAGAAACAATAACATTCAGAGAAAGACAAAGTAATTTTTGAGGAGAAAGTTTGTGATTTTTTTACTTGTGTAATGAGTGAAGCAATACTTATTTGCCAGTGAAGGAAATATTTTTTATGTAGAATTATTTAGATGTTAATGAAAGGCCCATTCTCAAAATTATCTCTCTTGTGATTGTCAAAATGTTGCTCACTGCTCATTTTTTGAGAAAAAGCTTTCTGCTTCTCTCTGTCCACTGTTAATACTAATAAAGATACTTTGCTTTCTCTAAAGAGTCTGATAATGACTATACATTTTGCATCCACCCGAAGGAGCTTTCATCCAACTAGTACACTTTAAATATTAAGGATGGGCTTCATATGTTACCACAGGTAGATAAATTTGACATTGAATGGGTTTTGTAAGGAAACCTGACTTGATGACTGCACTCTGTAAAAAACGCCCAGGATGAAAATGGGAAGATGAAGACAAGTGTTTGAAATAAACCACATGCTAAGAAATTTTGGCTAGTACTAAATTTGATTATGTAATGAGCCCCAAATGTTCCAAAAATATCATAATTGTGGAGGGTAGGAGTATGGAACAAGAGTGGAAGAAGTGGAACATATTGTTAGCTCTTGGTTCAAGTTTTGGTGGTAGTTCAAGGAATTTATAACATTAAATGTAAGTAATTGACTAACTCCATGATAAAAATAAGTGGATATTGTGCACAAAATCATAATGAGTTTCTGTCATGAAACAAAGATAATGATTATTCCTAGTCCATGTGCCTGAGGACTTGAGGGCCTTTTTTAAAAAATATAATTTATTGTCCAATTAGATAATGTAGACTGAATACAGTGTGTTCTTGGCTCCAGGGGTAGATTCCCATGATTCATCGTTTATATATAACACCCAGTGCTCGTCCCAACAAGTGTCCATCAGCCATTTTCACCTCTCAATGTTCATTACCTCTCAATGGCCATCACCCCTCAGTGCCCATCACCTGTTTTCTCCTCTCCACTGATCTCCCCATCAATGTTAAGTTCATTCTCTATCTTTAAGAGTCTCTTTGGTTTGCCTCCCTCTCTGTTTGAAACTATTTTTCCCTTCCCTTCCCCCATGGTCTTCTGTTAAGTTTCTCAGTTTCCATATACAAGTGAAAAGATATATCTTTCACTGACTGACTTATTTCACTTAGCATAATGCCCTCCAGTTCCATCCACTGTTGCAAATCACAGGAGTTCATTCCTTCTTGTTGCCAAATAGTATTCCATAGTATGTATAAACCACATCTTCTTTATCCCTTCAACGGTTGATGGGCATTTGGGCTTTTTCCATGATTTGACTATTGCTAAAAGCACTGCTATAAACATTGGGATATATGTGCTCCATTGATTCAGCACTCCTATATCATTTGGATAAATTTTGAGTACCTCTATTGCTGGGTCCTAGGATAATTCTATTTTTAAATTTTTGAGGAAACTCCATGCTATTTCCCAGAGTGGCCACACCAGCTTACATTCCAACCAACAGTGCAAGAGGGCTCCCATTTCTCCACATCCTCACCATCATCTGAGTTGTTAATTTTAGCCAGTCTGACTGGTGTGAAGTAGTATGTCAATGTGGTTTTGATTTGTATTTCCCTGATGATGAATGATGTTGAGCATCTTTTCATGTGTCTGTTGGACATCTGGATGTCTTCTTTGGAAAAGTGTCTATTCATGTCTTCTACCCATTTCTTCACAGAATCATTTGGTTTCTTTTGGGTGTTGACTTTGTAAGTTCTTTATAGATTTTGGATACTAACCCTTTATCCAATATGTCATTTGAAAATATCTTCTCCCATTCTGTCGGATGCCTATTAGTCTTGTTGATTTCCTTCGCAGTGCAGAAGCTTTTTATCTTGATGAAGTCCTACTAATTAATTTTTGCCTTTATTTACCTTGCCTTCGGAGACGTTTTCGAGTAAGAGGTTGCTGTGGCTGAGGTCAAAGAGGTTGTTACCTATATTATCCTCCAGGATTTTGATGGTTTCCTGTGTCACATTCAGGTCCTTCCTCCATTTTGAGTTTATTTTTGTGTATGCTGTAATAAAGTGGTCCATTTTTAATCTTCTGCATGCTGCTGTCCACTTCTCCCAGTACCATTAGCTAAAGAGACTGTCTTTTTTCCATTGGATACTTTTTTCCGCTTTGCCAAAGATATTGGCCATATGTTTTTAGGTCCAGTTCTGGGTTCTCTATTTTATTCCATTGGTCTATATGTGCCTATACCATACTGTCCTGATGATTACAGCTTCGTAGTTGAGGCTAAAGTCCAGAATTGTGATGCCTCCTGCTTTGATTTTCATTTTCAACATTACTTTGGCTATATGGAGTCTCTTGTAGTTCCATACAAATTTTAGGATGGTTTCTTCTAGCTCTGAGAAGAATGCCAGTGTAATTTTGATTGGGATTGCACTGAATTTATAGATTATTTTGGGTAGTATTGACATTTTAACAATATATGTTCTTCTAGTCTATGAGCATGGAATATTTTTCCATTTCTTTGTGTCTTCTTCAATTTCCTTCATAAGTTTTCTATAGTTTTCAGCATACAGATTTTTTACACCATTGGTTAGGTTTATTCCTAGGTATATTATGGTTTGTGGCACAATCATAAGTGAGATTCATTTCTTGACTTCTTTCTGTTGCTTCATTATTGGTGTATAAAAATGTATCCTGAAGCTTTGCTGAATTCATGTATCAGTTCTAGCAACTTTTTAGTGAAATGTTTTGGGTTTTCCATATAGAGTATCATGTCATCTGTGAAAAATGAAAAATAGACTTCTTCTTTGCCAATTTAAGTGCTTTCTATTTCATTTTGTTGTCTGATGGTTGAGGCTAGGACTTCCAACACTATGTTAAACAATAGTGGTGAGAGTGGACATCCCTGTCGTGTTCCTGATCTTAGAGGTTTCCCCATTGAGGATGATATTAGCTGTGGGCATTTCATGTATGGCTTTTATGATGTTAAGGTACGTTCTTTCTACCCCAACTTTCTTGAGGATTTTTATTAAGAAAGATGCCGTGTTTTGTCCTGTGCTTTTTCTGCAACTAATCTTTATTATCTTTCTTATTCTGCTGGCTTTGGGTCCCTATGCTGTTCTGCTTCTAGTTCCTTTAGGTGTGTGGTTATGTTTTCTATTTGAGATTTTTCTTGTTTCTTGTAATAGGCCTGGATTGCAGTGTATTTTCTTTTTATGATTGCCTTTGCTGCATCCCAAATGGTTTGGACTGTTGTGTTTTCATTTTCATTTGCTCCCATATATTTCTTAATTTCTTCTTTAACTGCCTGGTAGACCCATTCATTCTTCAGTAGGATGTTCTTTAACCTGCATGCATTTAGAGGCTTTCTACATTTTTTCTTGTGGTTGATTTCAAGTTTTATGGCATTATGATCTGAAAATATGCATGGTATGCAGCTTTTTTATATATCTTGAGGGCTGTTTCGTGACCCAGTGTGTGATCTATCTTGGAGAATGTTCCATGGTACTCAAGAAGAATGTGTATTCAGCTGCTTTTCGATGAAAAGCTCTGAATATATATGTCAACTCCATCTGGTCTGATGTATCATTCAAGGCCATTGTTTCTTTATTGATTTTTCTGCCTACATGATCTTTTCATTACTGTCAGTGGAATATTAAAGTCCCCTGCAATTACTGTATTCTTATCAATAAGATTACTTATATTTGTGATTAACTGATTTCTATATTTGGGTGCTCTCAAGTTGGGGACAGAAACATTTACACTTGTTAGTTCTTCTTGATGGATAGACCCCTTAATTATGATATGATGCTCTTCTTCATCTCTTGTTACAGGTTTCGTTTAAAATCTAGTTTGTGTAATATAAGTATGACTACTCCAGTTCTCTTTTGACTTCAGTAGCATGATAGATGGTTCTCCATCTCCTCACTTTCAATCTGCAGCTGTCCTCAGGTCTAAAATGTATCTCATATAGGCAACATTTAGATGGATCTTGTTTTTTGATCCACTCTGATACCTTGTGTATTTTTATTGGGGCATTTAATCCATTTACATTCAGAGTGATTATTCAAAGATATAGTTTTAGTGCTATTGTGTTATCTGTGTTATTCATGCTTGTAGTGATATCTCTGGTCCTTTGTAGTCGTTGCTGCTTTCCACTCACAGAGTTCCTCTTAGGCTCTTACAGGGCTGATTTAGTGGTCCTGAAGTCCTTCAGTTTTTGTTTGTCTGGGAAATGCTTTAATCTTTCCTTCTATTCTGAATCACAGCCTTGATGGATAAAGCATTCTTGGCTGCATATTCCTAGTCAGTGCATTGACTGTTTCCTGTCACTCCCACCTGGCCTGCTAAGTTTCAGGTCTGCTACTGCCCTTGTGTGTCTCCCTTGCAGGTTAAGGCTTGTTTTTCCCTAGTGGTGTTCAGAATTCTCTCTTTATCTTTGTATTTTGCCAGTTTCACTATGACCTGTCATGGTGTTGACTTGTTTTTGTTGATTTTGAAGGGAGTTCTCTGTGCCTCTTAGGTACTGTTTTCTTCCCCAGGTTATGGAAGTTCTCAGCTATAATTTGTTCAAATAAACTTTCTTCTTTTTTTCTCTCTCTCTCTCCTTCTTCTGAAACTTCTATGATACCAATATTTCATTTCATTGAATCACTTAGGTCTCTAATTCTCCCCTTAATGGTCTAGTATTTTCTTATCTCCCTTATTCTCAGTTTCATCATTTTTCATAATTTTATCTTCTATTTCACTTATCTCCCCTCTGCTTTCTCCATCTTTGATCTCACTACATCTAGATTATTTTGCACCTCATTTATAGCATTTCTTCATTCATTGTGACTATTTCTTAGTTCTTTGATCTCTGCAGGAGTAGATTCTCTGATGTCTTCTTAGCTTTTTTCAAGCCTAGCTATTAATCTTGTGACTGTTATTCCTGACCCAATATATTGTTTACATATCTGATTCTCTAGCTGTCGCTTCTTCCTGGAATTTCTATTGTGGAGAATTCTTCTATTTCATCATTTTGGCTAGATTTCTGTCCCTTATATGTTTTAATAGCTTATTATGTGTCCTGCACCTGTGAGCACTACTATATTAAAAAGGGGTTATACACTCTCTAGGGCTTGGCCCTTCAGGAGATATTTTTGGAGTGTGTTGTTTGCTTTCTCCTGTGATTGCTGTATGTCCTTCCTCATAGTAGTGGTTTGGACTTCCTACCAGGTATGCTTTGATATGTTCATGGAACATAAGTACAAAAGTAACATGGAAAAAAAAATTTTAACAGGGTGATGGGGAAAGAAGCCTTATCCCACATAAAGAAAGAAATGACAGGGTCGGGGGGAAAAAGAAAAAAATTGACCATGTAGAGAATCAGAGAAACTATATGGCTTACTCTAGAGAGAACGAGAGGAAAATAAAGAGGAAGGAGATACAGAGGAGGTGTAAAAAGAATAGATTAAAAACATCTGCTTAAATAAACCAACAACCAAAATAACCAAAAGAGAAGGGAAGAAATCAGAGGAAGAATATATATATATATGAAATAGTAATTGAACAAGAGTCAATTCAGAAAATGCAAAAACACTGGACCAATATCTGCTGGTGCCAGTGGGTGCACTGGTCTGGAGGAGGGGCTCTTTGGTTTGGTCAGTGTTCATCTTGCTCTGTTAGATCGGCAATTGCCAGACACAGAGGCTGTGGTTTGTTGTAGGCAGTTCCTTCCTCCACTGTGGGCTATTGTTCACTGAAACCTGACCTTGTTGGTAATGGGGATAAAAATGGAGACATCCCATCTCCCATCTCCAGACCAGGTGTCCCAAACCACTCTGTTCAGGCTGTCCTCACAGCACTGTGCAGGTACCAGCAGGCCACTTTGTCCTGCTCGTCTCCTGTGCCTCCCAGGCACTCCCAAGACATCCCCAATGTCTTAAGGATCCTACCTTGGAGTCCCAGTTCTGGGGTAGTGCCACTCCAGCCTGCTAGCAAACATAGGGCCTCTGGCTGGCTGGCGCCTGCAGGGTATTTTGTCCTTGGAGCTGCCTTCTTCTCACAGCCCTCAAGGGAGGGGACTGCTCTCTCCATCTGCACCTCTCAGGCTGTCACCAAGCCCAGGGCTGGCTCCCCTGCTCCCCAGGCATGTGTACCGGGCAGCAGGCCCCAGTCCAGAGGAAGCCCTACAGCGCTGGAAGGAGCTAGAAATTGTTTTTTTCTCAGTTTATTCTGTTGCCCTGTCTTTGGTTTTTCTCTTGTCCAAATACAATCCTATACGTCCAAAGCCTCTCTTTCTCTTCCTTTTGTTTCTCCATAGAAGCAGATCCCTCCGCCTATGCCGGCCACCCATTTTATCTTTCCCAATTCGCAATTATGCACCTTTGGCCCTCCAAGTTGTCTGTATGGACTCCTGGAGATGTTTCTGTTGCTCTGGTGGCCTGGATTCCTGGAATTCCAAGTCTTCTGGCCTAAATACTGCTGTGTTTGAGAGACAAGGGAACTTTGGGACCCCCTACTTCTCCACCATGTTAACTCTCTCCAAGAGCCTTTCTTAAGTAATAAAGAAGTTTAAGAACAATAGAAAGCAGCACCTGGGTGGCTTAGTTGATTAAGCGTTCCACTCTTGATTTTGGCTCAGGTCATAATCCCACAGTTCATGAGACTGAGCCCATGTTGGGCTCTGTCCTGACAATGCAGAGTTTGCTTGGGAGACTCTCTCGTCTCTCTCTGCCCATCCCTTACTCTTGCTCTCTCTCTCTCAAAATAAATAATAAACTTGAAAAACTTCTTCATCTCATATAGATTTTTTAAAAAGTTAACTAAAAAAGAAAGAAAAAAATTTAAGAAAAGGAAAGAATAGAGAGAAAGAAAGGAAAGCAAAGGAAAGAGGAAGGGAAGGGAAAGAGGATGGAGGGAAAGTAGGTAGGAAGGAAATGTATATGCTGTTAATTTCCTCTGAAATGGAGCTTCTGGACATTCAGAATGTATTAAACTTAAAATGCTTATAAATGGATATTAACTCACCACTTTGTTATTTTTGGTTTTTAGGTATCGGATGCTAGGTAGGATTAATTTCCGTGAGTGTGAATCTGATGGATGGACCAATGATATTCCTTTATGTGAAGGTATATGTAAAATTGATTTATAGATATATTAAAATATTTAAAATATCTAAGATTTTTTGAGAGATCTTACATTAAAATATCCTTAAGGTTTGTAATTACATATTTTTGATTCAAAGTATTTTTATGGCTTCTAATGTAGTATAGAATGGATATCTAAGCTTTTTATTACTACACTATTTTGTGTTTCATTAACCAAATAGGATTACAGTTTCATCTTATCTAATATATTCAAAGTATTAGAGATTAGGAAATCTATAAAACCTATTTTCCTTACCTTTTCAATTCTAAACAGCAGAAATAGCTCAAGTATCAGAACTTCAGCTTTACTAATGAAAACATACTCAGCTAATATTCACCCAAATGCAGAAATTGTCAATAATAGCTGAAATGGAGAACATGATTTAGACATCTCCCCCTCTTGGGTGGCAGGGAAGATTTTCTTGTAGTCTTAGTCTTACTGAAAAGACACAGAAAGTAAGGAAAAGCTCTGCTTTTCTTACTGATCCATAAACCAAGTCAGAATGAGAAAACTGAGGTCCTGTTTCCAAATTGTGGGCTAGTAATCCCAGTCTCTTTAGTCATCATGAAAGTAAAGAGATGAGTCAGAATAGTCTTTCTTAGTTCCATGGTGAGAAGGAGAGGGAGAGGGAGAGGGAAGGAGGGAGGGGAGGAGGAAAAGGGGGAGGGAGGGAGGAGGACCAGGAGGAGGAGGAGGAGAAGGAAGGGGAATGGGAATGTGATCACTCAAAAGTCCTGTTACCTAAAGAAGGAAATTTATGGAAATGTGAGGAAAGATCTAAATGGTTTAAGGAACATCTACATTGAAATCACCTGAGGTGCTTGTTTAAAGCTGAAATTTGGGGTTACTAAACACTGACCAAATCAGTATCTCAGGTAATAGGACAGGGAGATAGCCATAGAATTTCCATGTTAATGAGCATCCTGGATGGATCTACTATAGAATAAAGTTTAAGTGCCATAACCTAAAAGATATTAGAAAATATTAAGTAAAATCAAAAGGAGTACTCAAATTATTCTGAGCACTGATGTGGGAGAGGAAGGAAAACTAAGGACTGTTTATCTATTGAAATAAATAGAATCAGAAAGTTTGCTTTTACACCTTTTAGGTATACAATGTTATATTATCCCAGGGCTTAAGTGAAAATTTTTATGTAATTATCCCCAACTGTATTTTTTAATTACTTAAGAAACACTAGTTTGTTACTACAAAAATGTGAACTGATGTACAATGAAATATTTTTCTTTCTCCACTCTCATAGAAAATAATCAGAGATAAGTTTATTGTTGTTGTTGTTTTTAATTTATAAGCCTTTATAGCCAACAAACAGACTTATTGGATGCTTCTTTTAAAAAATCAAGTTATTTTCTCTAGTCTTAACTTGCTGATGATTTTATAGCTTTATGTGTGTGTGTGTGTGTGTGTATATATATATATATATGTTTCATAATAAAGTTGTCAAATTGTATTATGAAAAGTTACATTTACTTTTTTTTCAGTTGTTAAGTGTTTGCCAGTGACACATCCAGAGAATGGGAGAATTACCAGTAGTGTGTCGGACCTAGACCAGGAATATACTTTTGGACAAGTCGTGCGGTTTGCGTGCAACTCAGGCTTCATGCTTGTTGGGCCTGCAGAGATACATTGCTCCACAAATGGTGTCTGGAGTGGAGAAAGCCCGACGTGCA